>NC_051862.1:191956262-192256262 GCF_015732765.1 Culex quinquefasciatus | reverse complement strand
ATGAATCTTTGCCGACTGGAGCAGGCAACCATTTGTGAGCGAACACTACCCGCTCTCTGCTAGCGGCTTGCTCAACCGCTTCACTCAGCAAAACAAATACTTCGTGAATTTCTTTTTCCACTCCGTCCGTCGACCCGAGTCATACACGAATGTGCTCAGAGAGGAGAGAAAAATACTAGCGCGGTGCTCATTTGGCCTGCACTACCTCAGTTTGCCGTCAATTAGAATTTGGTATGGTGGAAATTGCTGCCAAATGTGTCTTTGATGTTGTGTAAACTACAAAATTGCTAAATATTATTGATATCACTGATTTTAAGCAATTTCTCAAATGATCAAAGCTAAGCCGATTGCAACTAATTCTCAGTTAGCATTGAGCGACTTAACGAAATCGGTCTCTCCGAACCATTCGCTGTACTACCCGATTTGAATGAAAGGGAGAGCAAAGAGAGAGTGTTCGGTAGCGATTGGTTTGGAAGTGACAAACGGTAGAAATACATCAGAGCAGTTTTTCGTCGCTCTAGATTTGTGCTCGCGAGTGACTGAGTCTTTTTGTAGCTATCAGGACCCTTGGTAAGGAGTACTGAAGAAAAATGTATAATATCTTATTTTTGATAAAACATCCCCCGTATATTTTGGTGCATATTTTTAACATGAAAAACCTAATGATTTTTGTTTTTACGCTTTTCTCTAACCAAAAATTTCAAGCACTTCTTTAGCCCATACTGATCTTTTTATTGTGATTTTTTTTAAAATATTTTGTGAGTTTTTTGCGCAAAAATTGTTCTTTAAAGAACATCACTTGTTTAGCTTTTTTGGTTTAATTTTATAGGTTTGCATTCATCTTTTGATTTTTATGTTTTTGTTTTTTTTTTTATTTCTTTAAAACGAGGGACACAAATTTGGAAGGTTCAAAAACGTCAAAAATCATTAAACGGTTGTAAATATCTTTGGCAAATTTTAATAAAATTTCAATATTCAACTTGCACGGAATTAAAAAAATAACTAAATTAAAAAATGCAGCAAAATTAGGATTGAAGCATCCCAATTTTTTATCTCAAATTAAAATTTGTTCCATCCATATATCATCCAGATTTGAACTGGAGCTTGTAGAGAACATCTGGGACTACCATTTGAGACTTAGAACGCTTTGGGTAAGGCAGTTCACCATATAAAAAGACACTTTTTCAGTGAATTTTGAGTGTGTAAACTTTTGATCGGGTGTCCCCTTAGAACTTATTTTCTGGTAGAAATTTTGCCATATTCATGTTTCCGATTCAATTTCACAATACAAACATGCTTAAAAATATTTATTTTCATTATTTTAACCATTTAAAAAATGGAGGCAAAACAAATTTAGAGGTTTTTTTTTTCTGGTGACATCGGATACTTGGAAACGAGCCAGATTTTCAATAATTGTGATTCGACGTTTTTTTACATTAATTTAGACTCACTCTCAGTTTCGTCGGAGAGTTATTCAATAGTTCTGGCACTAGTCATAATAATTTACCCTATATAGTTAATATTTTAAATTGAACCAAATCATAGTGTAGAGATATCATCACAGCAAAGTCATTCAAAGTTGTTTCCAGGTTATTGATCTTTTATTTTTACTTTACAAATCGATTTTAATCCAAAGACCTTTAAAATAATTTAAAAAAAAAATAGTATTATATTAAACATTGTGAATTTATTCAAATGTTTAAGAAATTTTGACATTTTTCATTTTTCCACAATATGGAATTAAAATTATCAACTCTTTTTATTAAATACCTTTATTAGGGGTGGCATTGGGTATGGGGGGTGAGATTGGATCATACAAAAATGCTGAAATTTGTCTGACCGAATCTCACCCCAGCCCCAATGTCATGCAAAATGGACGGGTTTTGTATGTTCACTTCAGTTTTTTGATTTTTGCAATCAATTGCTCTAGCGCACAAGATGATTTTTTTAGTCCTCTAAATCATACAAAAAAAATCTCGAAAAATTAGTAAAAATTAACTTTTTACCATGTACCTATTTCATTTGAAAAAAATACCTACAACTTTGCTGGAAGCACACCAATCATGGATGGAACATTGTATGGAGAAACTGATGTTGCAAAATGGCTTCTTTTGAAATAGAGAATGCATGGACAAAGTTTCAAATATAAGTTGATAAGTGAAAACGTAGTGCATTCCTTAATTAATAACATATTTATGTGTCGTTTTCAATTTTTCATTGTTAAATTAAACATTAATATTTTTTTACACTTTTTCAAAACCACAAGCAAACTGATTGGCCTGAAAATGTTGACAAATTTTTAGCTCAACAACAACAATGTCGGTGCTAATCTACACACCATACAAGCAATCACTTATCATTTGATCCCAAAACACAGACCTTGTTTGGTGAATGATGACATGCACAGTGACGTTGTAATTTTCAGTATTATTATTATTTTTATTATGCGCCTAAACATTTTTACATAGAATTGGTTCTCATTTTTTACATATTTCATTGTATCATGAAAAAAAAATAAAACAAAATATTTGTTAACCCTACTCACCAACACCTATGGAGTCATCTCCCGGGGTGGCATCACATCCTTCGTTGAAGAGGGGTTTCCACAAATTAACCTATTTATCGCTTCCCTTGTGGGACGTACATCTCTTTTTTTTTGGAGACATACAAGAAGTGCGTGTGGAAAATGGAACGTCATCATCATCAGGAAGAGACAACATATATACAGACACTGTAGAAAGTTTTTGGTTTATCGAGTAATTGTAATTTTTTTTATTTTTGATCTATTTTACTAAATCGTTTTAAAAATAAACATGTTTTTTTTTTAATTAACCATATTTCATATTATCACCAACCTTTCAGAACGCACCCACCCACAATTGGGACCAAAGTCGGGGTACTTCAACAAAAAGAGTGAAAGAAAAAAATCTGTTTCACCAGCAGGTGTGTGTGCCGAAGTGAGACATCGATTTTCGCTTCAATTGGGTTTTGATTCACCCCGAATCAGGCAGGGTCTGTCACCAGCCAAACAATGGAGCCCTAATCACGGTCCTCCCTGCTAACCCCGGGGGTTTCACCATATATGCTGGACTATTTACTGCCAGATTGGTCGCCAGTATTTATGAGATTTCTTTGTGTTGATACTCACTTGATGGAGCAAATGAATTTACGACCTAGGTCATAGATTCAGGAAGAACGCTCTTTGAGACGTTTGGAAAGGCATTTATTTGAGCTTTTTCGCTACCGTTGTCCGATTTTTATGGTTTTATCTTCACCCAATCAATCTATTTTACTATTGCGAAATAGCTCGTGAAATGTTTGAAGTCTTCATTCTAGAGATTGATCTTCATTTTTCTTGTTGAGTTGAGTAAAACGATAAACGGTTTAAAATTATTTCAATTTTTCTATTCGTCTCATCAGAATTAATTATGTCACTTTTTATACTTAATAAAATATTAATATATTTCTGAAATAGACAAAACATTAAGGATATGAATTTTCAATTTTTGAGCAACAATTATTTTCACCTTATATTGTATACAGATATGGTTACTTAAAACTTAATCAAATTAGAGACAACATTAGTTTGCAGGTAATTGATTCAAGGATTATGACAGATTGTGAGAAGGATCAAGAAGGATATCAAAGCTTGATTCAGAGTAAGCCTGTCACAGCCGTTTCTCTTCATAATCCGAGCCAATAAAAATTAATTAAAATTTTCCTAATCCCTGAAATCGTTTCATCTTACATCGAAATTGTGTCTAACAAAAATGGCCTGAGGCAAGCTCTGGAAAGGGGGCAAAACTTTGTTTGCCTTCACAAAGACACATTCCTGGAAAATTGGCTCCGGTTATGTTGCTCGGGATAAAAGGGGAGGAAAACTTCTTGCTGAGTGAGCGCTGGATGTCTGGAGGGCCCTTTCGCTTACAACAGAGTTGAGCATGCTGCTCAAGAAACTACTTTTTAATGGTGTTGTTCACTTTGCGTTATAATCCCTAAGAAGATGATGACATTTCAAGGGAAGTCTCTTCTTTTTAAACTCCGGAATAAATGACAAATATAACAATGTGTCTCTCGGTAACGATCCTGCTAGAACAAAGAGCCATCCTCCCTGCCGTGTTTAATTTTGACGTTATCCCCGAAAACGTGGCCCGGGGTATCCGATTTCCAGGAAAATTGTCGCACCATGAAACGAAACTTTTCCGCCGCAATGGGCTATGGACGATTATTACTGCCGTATCATTTGGGGACTATCCCGCTGAGTTCGACAGAATTTGGCCACCACCGGCAGACAGGGCAAAGTTTTGAACCTACCCAGGCCAGGCCAGGCCGTCTTCCTCATTGGTATATGCTCGGGAAAGTTTAATTGAAGCATCGATTCGGGGGGGCGAGGGTCATAACCATTGGGATAATCATTTTATGAACTGGAAGTTTTTAGCCTCTAATTAATGGTATCGATTCTAGAGCTCGTAAATGATTCGCGTGAATAATCCAAAATTTACTGTTAATTTGCTTTTTGGAAGAACTTCGGTTGAAGTTTTGAACACCTTTTGAAAATTAGAAGGGTCACACGCTTATATTTCATTCAAATTCTATATAACTAGGAGATATTTGTTGCTACAAGATTGATTGAAATTAATCTTTTTTGTCTAGATTCCAACACAATTTAACTTAGTGTGAAATTTTAAATCAGATAGCATCTCAAACTTTAAAATCATGATACATTCTAATATTGATCGAAAAATAATTACCACAATTTTAAGAAAATCAAATCATAATCAAATGATGATTGAATACATTTTAAAAGTAGAGTTGCATTTGTAATTGAAAAGTGCTTCATATAATGTTGGTACAGTGAACCGTTTTCGGAAAAAAGCTCAATGAAAAAATAGTTTACTCGAAACTTTAATAATTTTATCTAGGGTATATGACCCTATTTTGGACCTAGTACCTATTTTGGACCTATTTTTTTAAATTGAGTTCATTCAGGCTTTTAAAGTAGGATTTAACTGAATCCAACGAACAGAAAGTTTAAGCATGGTCATTTTCTAGCTTACCTCTTCCAAAAATGGTAACATTTTTGATTATTTTCGCTTTTTCAGCCACTTTTTTCAATGCCATCCGCATTTCCTATCATTTTCCTAGCACTTCGATTAGGTCCAAAAATTTCAGCCTCGTTGCTTACCAGTTTTGGCTCGTGACACCTTGCACAACTTTCTGTTTTTCACTGACATCAAGCTAATTTCAGCCGGTTTCCGAGCAATGGAAGTATTGTTTATTTAATACTTATATGTTTTAAGTCACTAAACCGTTGAAATTACTGATCTATAGTTTAAAAAAACACAATTGAAAAAATATTTTCAAATCAGCCGCGTTGGATCAGTTTTTGGAGCTACTTTTCCGTCGGTTCAATGCTATCACCAACACATGTATAACAAGGTGTTGCCAGTTTTGTTTATCAAATTGTTTCGAAATTTCATTGATATTAAATGATAAATTTTAATTTAATATTTTGGATTGCATTTCTTTACTAAAATTATTTGAAAGAAATCTAAGCTTTAAAAAGCAAATGATAAACAGAAACAATGAAAATATGTTTTTAAACGTCAAAAATGCAAATTTATGATAGAGATTAGGATGATTTTTAGGACCGATTGCAAAGTATCCCAAAATTTTAACTGATGTTGTTTTTTTTTGTCTTAACATCATTATCATCAATTAGGCTGCATATATTTTTTTATTTTTGCTTCAAAAAATGCAAACTGGCTACCCTGTTGCAATTGAAGTGGAAAGGGTTGAAAAACATAAAGGGACTAGTTCATAAAATCGCCTGTCACCGTGACAGGCGCTGTCAACATTGCTTACGAATGGTTTTGAAATGGTCGTATGAATTTAATTTAGAAAATCTCGGGTTACTTTTGAAAAGATCCTAAGCGCTAGTTGCAAACAAATCAATTTTACGATCAGTTCTCGATCAATTTACGAATTATAAAACTAAAAAAATGCTTTGAATTGTCATCTGCACATCTTTTAAATGCTATTTATTGGAAAACAATGAAAACTTGAAGCAAAAAAGTTCTCCGATCGGGCACCATTTTTTTTCTGGGGTTTCTTAGCCGAAATAATTGGACCAGTATTTTTTATTTGACCGTTAGGGTGACCTACACCGTGCTAGAGTGGTCCCAAAAACGGCAATTTTCCCATTTTTTTTGCAAAAACCGCATTTTTAAAAAAATCATAACTCCGAGCCGTTTCAACCGATTTTAGCTGTCTTGCACCCAAATGAAAGGTAATTAGTTTTCCTTTCAAGAATTAATAATTTGAGCTCCGAAAAAACCAGCCAAACATTTCAAAAAGTCGTATGAAAACTTAAAATGACGTTTTGACCGTATCTGGACCAAAGAGCCTATATCTGAAAATATTTGTGATGTTTTCCTCGGATAATTTCATTTAAAAAAATTGGTATGTCAAACCGTACGTTTCCGAGATATGATTTTTTGAAAATAAAAACTTGATTTTTCGATGAGACAAGCGCAAAAACGGAAAATGACGAAATCAGCAACAAGCTACTTTTTTACTAAAACTGCGATAACTTTTAAATTTCAGCGTTGACCTATACATGTTAGGGTACCAACATTTTCGTAATTGAAAGACGCAACTTGTATACCCAAGCATGTATAGGTCATCGCTAAAATTTTAAAGTTATCGCAGTTTTAGTAAAAATAAAGTACGTTTTTTGCCGATTTCGTAATTTTTCTGTTTTTGCGCAACACGTTTAAAACGCCTTTTTAAGTTTTTATACGACTTTTTCATGTTTGTTTGTTTTTTCGGACTCAAATTATTTTTCCTAATCACCTAATCACTAATCACCTTTCATTTGCGCCAAGACAGCTAAAATCGGTTAAAACGGCACGGATTTATTATTTTTTGAAAAAAAGCGATTTTTGCGAAAATTTACGAATATGGACGTTTTTGGGATCACCCTAGCACGGTGTAGGTCACCCTAACGGCCAAACAAAAAAAATACGGGTCCAATTATTTTGGCTAAAGAACCAACAGATTTTTTTTTGCCCGATCGGCGAACTTTTTTTTCGGTTTAGGCTCTTTTCAAATGGAAATGCTGTATATAGATATGGTTTATTCAACATTACCAATGTAATCGGTAGGCAATCTCGTCAAATCTTACATTGTTTTCAAAAGTGTAACATGTAGTTAAACTTTTTGTCAAGCAACTGTAAAGTTTAACATGACAGATGCGAAAGTTTCACACCAAGTTACAAGCTATAATCTCCCTTTGAAATTTCTTGATTGTTTAATAGACCGATTCTTAGCGAAGCTACACCAAAATGTCACATTTTTCAATTTTCAATATGATTTTTAATATGAAAAAAATAATTTTTACTATGATGCAATAATTGCAATGTGCTTTAAATGCGTTTTCTTACATTAAAAGCCAAGAACATTGACCAAAAGTGGTCTGCAAGCCATTGTACGGGAGAGGAGTTTTTTCATAAATCTGCTCCTTTCGTTGTCCCGCCACGAAAAGAAATGGCTGGCCAAAACTCAAATTTCATCCAATTCTTTCAGTTCAAGGAGCACAAGATTTGTTTTTTTAATTTGTGATAATGTGTAGAAGAGCAAAAGTTTTTAAAAATCAAACTGGCAAAACTGTAGCGATTTTTGTAGTGTGCCTTTTAAAAGTCCAGTTTTACGATGTTGTCCCGTCACGCTACATTTTTATTTCAGGGGAAGCACAGGTACTATATGGTTCATTCTGCATGATATTTTTGTAGGGAAATCAATTATCTTTCCAAATATGTAATAACATTGGGGGGTTTCTTCTTTTATTTTGCCACTACAGCCAAAACGCTGAAAAAAACTTGGATTTTTTTTAAAAGGAGCCGAAGAATCGGTCAATAATAATTGAACTTCAACTCTGCGTAAAATTTAGAACCTTTTATCATTGTAACTTTTTATGTATCTCTGTCATTCGTTTAACTCTTAAGTTAAGTGATTTTTTTTTATTGCAACTAATAACGTCTCAATCCTCTTTTTATGTTCTAATGCTTGAACAATTAGGTCGTAAGAATACGCAAATTGTAAATAGGACAGAGACCTACTAAATATGCGTGAGTTTCCATTCAATATAATTAAAACACGTTTTTAAATTCAAATCCATTGTTTTATCATGATTAATCAATATCTGAAATAAAAATTCTCAAAATTATAATCGTGGATAGGCCCTTTGGCTTATCAAACCGAGTTTTTGTAAGTGTGCGTGTTGCCGCCGCACGCCGCAATTCTAGTTGTCAAAATTTCAACCAATCAGAGTGTGGGTCCAAAATAGGTTCAGTGATGTCTCCAAAATACATTCAATAAGTCCAAAAAGCATCCAAAAAATGTTTTACTTGAAATGCTTATTACAATGAAATGATTAAATTATTTTCAATTTTCAATAGTACACTTTGTTAAGCATAAATTAAGGCACAAAACCACACTGAAACGAGCCAAATTAGTTAGACCGTTCCTGAGAACAATGCGAAATATGTTGATGCTTTGCATAGTAGGTCCAAAATAGGGCCATATACCCTACTCTCGTTCGAGATTAAGAAAATTGAAGTAAGGTAAATTTTTGATAACATTTTTTTAAAAAATTGTTCAATTTGGATTTTAATTAAGAAAAAACAATTCAGAGAGGTACAATAATTTCAGAACTTTGCCTCAAAAATTCACATTTTTGTAAAAAATCTTTTTATACGGGTTAAATCCCCTTTGAAATTAAAATGCAAAACGCCAGCTCCTGTATGTCAATCAAGCTCATATTTGGGATTTAGGCTCGCTATGCCCACCGGAAAAAAAACCTTGAATGCCCGCCAAAAAGTCATTTTTGTTACACTCTAGTGCACATTATTTGGACATTAGGTTTTTTCTTCACGTTGTAATACATTCACAAAATTAAATTAAGACGTGACATTCACTCATAATGTTACAATTGCATTTTTGAGATTTTCAATGTGCAGGTCAATCAAAATAAATAGGTTTTTCTTTTATTTATAAGACGAAATAAAATATGCATATATTTGAACATAATGAGCTATAGTTAATGAAATCTTGAAATAACATTACCAGATAATATGGAATTTTTAATGTTATTAAAATTAATGTTATTTGAAGTATATTCCCGATTATTTTATTTAACAATTATCGTTCCCGATTCCGTGGGCATTTTATTTGTCAATTCAACATAAATAGAAAAAAAATTATGTTTTAATCGTTCAAATCGCGTTTTTTGTTGTCCACATAATTCAATAGCTGGACTCTGTCAGGTTTTCAACTAATTGATCATTTTAAAGGTCTTCGACATCAAACATAATTTATCGCAAACGTCTCGTTAGTAATATTGACCGAAGCACCCTTCCCTTGAACAAAGAAGAAAAATCGCCCTTTGCAAGGAATTTTTCATTCATCAACCTTTCCAGAAAAAAAGTTCCAAACAACCCACTCTCTCCCACTCAAGAGTACCCACAAAGAAAGGTCACATTGACTCCCCTTCGTCTCCTCCTGGAAAAATCTTGACATTGACCGCAGCTCCCGGTAGCTGCAACGGCGGCCAAGGTTGAATATTGGCAACGAAATGGACCGTCTCGTCGTCGTCCTAAAAATAGCCCCCGAAATCGACTTTTGCCTCAAGGGCTTTGGGGTGGTCATTTCAGCTAGGGGCAAAACCGCACTTTTCTTTTCGCCCTCTCCAGTTATGTAAAGCTGGGAAAGTCCATTCTCAACTCTTCAATACCTGGAGGGGTGAAGGGAGGCATTCGCCGTCCGTTTTTATTTGGCTGATTCAGCTTAGAGATTTTTGCTTATGCTCAATTCAACTTTTTTTCTTTAAACAGCATTGACAAGGCTGCTTTGATAAGTTCTCTGTGAAATTATAATTTATATTTTTATCAATTGTGTAATTTTAAATTGGTCTCTTTACGATTTCATACTTTTTGGTAATTATTAACTCAAATAGAAAATAACATTTTCCCAGAGATTTTTAAGGTTTTCTCTAGTGCTAACCTTCTTGTTGAGTGGGCAGCAAAAATTTCGCCCGACGTAACTTGAATGGCACCAGAGGGAAGCTGGAAAGCTCACTAAAAAAACTCAACTCTCACGCAAGTTTCATAAAATGATAAAACTTTTTCCATCTATTTTGGCCCGGGACCGATACTCAACACCACTCATGGCTTGTTATCGATTTTATTGCACTGTCCGGCTGGGGTAGGGGAGAATTTAACGTTGATTAAATTTTGAACACACAATTGGAGGGCACGTTTTAATGTGATAAATGTTTGGCCGAGGGATCAAGTGCAACAAGCTGAACGGGACACACTGCAAGTGTAATCAAATGATAATTTATTCAAGTTTGGATTGTAATTATGGAGATCGAAAATTTGTACATTTACATAACGTTCTACATTTAGAGGATGCTGGAGCGAAATAGTATGAATAAGTTCATTTATATAAAAGCATATTAATTTTTAAGTTTGCACTCAACAACTCGCTTAAGCAAAATCAATATCCTACTGAATTCAAAGTTTCAAATTCAAACTCAAGTTACCAAAACTGCTATATACAAATAGAATCGTCGTTTTAACTGTACTACCAATCAGCCATGCATTGGTGTGGAACATTACGGCCTCCACCAAACCAGTAATGAAATTAATTCAGAAACATCAGAAACAGCTGCGTAGCCGGGCTTGAGCCAAACATAAAGTGCAGAGATCGAAAGCTCATTGCAATATTCAGCCCGGGGTGGAAGTTCCACCTCCTTCTCCTCTACCGTGACTGTAAACGTAATTAAAAGCAAATATCACGTGTCAAGTGCCACCCACTCTGTGGTAATTGTTGTTTGTGAGTGCCACGTGGCTTACGCTGAATGGAAATGGAAATGGCAAATCAAAGGATCAAGTGGATTATCCGGTAATTGTTTTAATCGCTGACTAACCAAAGAGGGGGGATTGGCGTGGGGTGCTACAAACGACAGCTGGACATAATTCGATTAAATTTGTGGAGCTCATGTTTTTTTCTACATGCTCTGTAAAACGTAATTTGAACATTCCTCCTTTCGGCAAATTGCTTCTTCGTAAATTCAGCCCTTTTCAGCAAATGACTAACATCAATTTATCAAGCTGCTACCACCAGAGTCAACTGTCCATAGAAGGAGGAAGATTTTCACACCTCATAACTCAACGGCAGGCTGCTTACCCTAGACAAAACCCCTTTAAAGGAACTGGATCCTCTTCCAGAGGGGCATTAAAAGTGAGTAATCGCTCAAAGTTTTCGATTTTCGAGACTCCTTTTTCTGCTCGGGAGGTTGTGAACTTGAAAGGAACACCATAATTAATGTCCCATACCCCAATTCTACACAAATATGCTTTCCCTGCAGTAAACAGATTTAGATACAGTCTCCAGCGGGGTGCTTGAAAATGGCAAATGTTTTTTTTAATTCTGCAAATTATTTGAAATTGAAAGCAAAAAAAGCAAAAAAGCAAAAAAGCAAAAAAGCAAAAAAGCAAAAAAGCAAAAAAGCAAAAAAGCAAAAAAGCAAAAAAGCAAAAAAGCAAAAAAGCAAAAAAGCAAAAAAGCAAAAAAGCAAAAAAGCAAAAAAGCAAAAAAGCAAAAAAGCAAAAAAGCAAGAAAGCAAAAAAGCAAAAAAGCCAAAAAGCAAAAAAGCAAAAAAGCAAAAAAGCTAAAAAGCAAAAAAGCAAAAAAAACAAAAAAGCAAAAGAGTAAAAAGCAAAAAAGCAAAAGAGCAAAAACGCAAAAAAAAACAAAAGGGCAAAAAAGCAAAACATTAAAAAAACGAATCAGTCCAAGTGTAGGAGTCGTTTTCATGAAAAAGGTATAAATCTGCTTTGGTAGAGTCGCTGGCCGGCAGTTGGCCTCACAATCTAATAGTCTTCAGTTTGAATCCCGGGGTGGATGGGTTTATACAAAGTTTTGGTTTGCCCACCGTTTCATGCCTTCGGACACCCAGTGTTGAAAAGGAATCTTGCAATGGAGCACTCCAAGGTCATGCTATAGAGGAAATAATTTGATTTAATATGAATTACTATCACATTTTCCACTGATAACAATTTTTTTACAGATGTTTTTTGATACAATTTTTCCTATCAGCTTTTGATATTATGAATGGAAAAATGAGTTTAACTAACTCAAACATTCGAAATAAGTTTTGAAAAAAATCTTTTAAAAAAAAATGTTTATAATTATTAAGAGCAACATGAACTACCAATTCAATTATTCAAACTATTCATCTGCTTTAAATTATGTAACGCCAATGGAATCTTCACTATGAAATTAATGTCCATTTCCCAAACCGCAGTCGTTCTCCCATTTCAAATTGAATTTTATGCATTTTGGCAGAATAGTATCACAATGTTAAATACACTCTGCGTATTCGACTTGTTTTGCATTAAATAGACATTGGTCGCAGCGGAATGCAAATGAGTGTGTGTGTGTGTGAGTGTTTTTGTTCATGAATTAATAAGTTGGGCAAACAGAACGAATAATTGAAGTGGGTGCCATTTCGCACAAACACAACTCAACGAGCACTAAATGTGCAGCATAATTTAATATGGTAATCTGGCTTAATCGCGTGTGTACTGTTATGTTCTGTTCTGAAGCAAACACAGAGGGGTAATCAATCTTGCTAGTATTGTCCCCTTTTAGAATTAATTTGCATTGAAAACTTTTGTTTTCAATTCGACTGAGCGTAGAAAAAAGACTTAATTAGGATTTATATGGATTTAAAACTTTGTTTTAAATGAGGTCTTGTTTATAGAAAAGAGTAATGTACTAGTAAGTGCAAATTTAAATATAAATATTAAAAGCAGTTTGATACCTACACTGATTTACAGTGATTGCTAACTGAGGTGTGAAATTGGATTATAGTATACACATTGTTTGCACACACAAAAGCTCCACCAGTTTAAAGGGTGAATTCAAATCAAAGCATTTCCATCTTAGTCAATACTATCAACCAGCTTTCCAGTTTATCTAATGATATAAACTTTTATCTACGAAACACTTGAGTTCGACGATACTGAACCGTTAGCAACCCTTCCAGAATTTGCTCTCCGAAGAAGCTCGACAAGCTGTTTCCACCCAAATTGAATCGGCTGTCTGTCGATGAAATCAACCTGCCCACGCACTTTGTATTTACGATCGTGGGGGTGGGCCTAGATCACAGCTGGTGGCAATTCAATTAAGTGTGAACATACTTTTCCCCATTAAATCGAATCCTTCGCGGTTTACCATTTCGGTTGTGTCAAGGATGATGGCAACAATGAAAGCTCTCCCTTTCTCTTGAATGGCCACCATTATTCAAATGTTCAGGGGAAAAATCAATCATCGCGTCTTCCCTTCACCGAGTTGCCAATATTTTCGCTGAAATCCATTAATCAAACAAAAACCTCTTATCGAACATAAACACCTTTTTTGTCGAGCGAAACCGATTAGAAAGAAAAACATTTACAAAATAGAATTGAGGGAATGAATTTTGGGGGGTCTCTTTCTCGGAAGCCTTTGGTGAATTGAGAAAGCGATTTTCAATTTGGGGTGGAAGCTAATTCTTCGAAATAAAAATAATTTTGGTTCCTAATTCACCTTTAATACATCAATGAAATCATCATTACCTTATATAACCTGAAAGTGATCGAATTCCAGTAAAACTAGCTTTAAATTCTTCTGGAAGCATTCAAGGGTTTAGGTGAGAAATTCAATTTAAGAGCCATCAAAACCAGTGATTACTTCAACGTAATCCTCTTATATTTATTACAGAAAGCAATTATATCCTTGGTCTAATTACACTCCCAGCAACCAAAAACACTTTGTCGAACGACGGACGATGCATGTTTCTCGTTATTGGTAAAACGCCGGATTAAAGGATCGCTTTAAATTGCACATTTTCTTGAAAAACTCATCGTCGGCACCGTGTGCGAGCTGCACTCTGCGTGTCATAATGAGACGGTGATGCTCATGTTAGATGCCACCCACAAGCTCTCTGTGAGTGGCATTATTAAAAGCTTTTGTGTGGTGTGCTGCTATTTGAAATAATGGGATTTTGATTAAAATTTAATCCTTTTTGTTCGAGGAGGATTTAAAAGGAGCTATAAGAAGAATGAAATTGAAATTACTCAATCATGTTTAATACTTGGATTTCATGATTCCGTGTTTGTACGTCATCGTGGATATCTTTCCAGACGAAATGCTTGATTAAGATTAGCCAGTATATGAGATTGTGAATGCAAGCATTTTAATGCATTTTCATTATAGAATTAATCTTGCAATAAATCTTGTATTTTTAATAAATGCAAATCTTGGAAGTTGAATTTATTGATGGTAAAAGACAATTTTTTCATGGAAAGATCAGATAATTTTTTTCGAGGAGCGGCCGTGGCTGAATGGTTACGGTGTTCGCTTTGTAAGCGAATGGTTCTGGGTTCGATTCCCATCTGCTCCCATCGAGAAAGTTAAGGACATAGAAATACTTGAAATGCTGAATATGAACGAAAATTCACAGTCGCTGGAGGCGGGGTTTGAACCCCCGTCCTATGGATTGGTAAGCAAAATGCTAACCACTAGGCCATGGCGACTTGGTGAGCCTAGACTGGAATTAGGAATACTGTTACAACCAACCCGCAACGCCTTTCGAGGTGTATCCTAGGGTTCTACCTCTCCTACTAACATTGAGCCCAAAACCTCCCTACAAACATCTATACCACTAAGGTGACGTAGGGGTCCTTGCGCACTTTAGATAGGTGTTTACTAACGATCCTTCCAGTCCTTGAAGATAGCTTGGACCCGGCCTGGACCCCCTTATGCCCTGGGCTGTATTACACACTCATCAAAATGAGGGTCTAATACAGCCATACCAAACAGAGGTATAAGCGTTGTGGAGCCTTCCGGTGGTAGGGTTTCCTCCAAATGCTAATGCTAATGCTAATGCTAATGGAAAGATCAGATAATTTTTTTCAGATATTATCTTTTTCTGAAAAATATCAGTTTGTTCTGATCAGATCAATAAACTTGTCATTTTAACTTTTTATAAAAAAAAATGTATTCCTCCAACTTTGTCAAATCATACATGAGCAATTCCTGAGATTTCGGTCATTCGATTTTTTATGCATTTCTAATCCAGCTGAAACTTTTTTTTGTGCCTTCGGTATGCCCAAGAAGCCATTTTGCATCATTAGTTTGTCCATATAATTTTCCATACAAATTTGGGAGCTGTCCATACAAAAATGATATATGAAAATTCAAAAATCTGAATCTTTTGAAGGAATATTTTAATCGATTTGGTATCTTGGGCAAAATTGTAGGTATGGATAAGGACTACACTGAAGAAAAATGATACACGGTAACAAATTTCTTGTGATTAAACTTAATTACTAAAAAAACACGATTTTTTTTTGCTGATATGCTTTAGGGGACATCAAATGTCAATTTTTGAGAAATTTTCAAAACAGGCAAAAAATTTTTGAGTTATAATTTTTTGAATCACTACTGATTTTTTCAAAAAAAAATCGAGGCAAAACAATTGTTTCAAAGGCGGACAAACATGCGCACCAATTTTAAAAAAAAATAAAAACATCGACAATTTTCATAAAACTTACCTAAAAATTGCTTGAACTTGAAAACAGTGCACTTTATCAAAAATTTACTTTTTGATTGAAAATTCGATTTTAAATAAAAAAAAGTTGTTATTATTTGCGACCAATATTTAGATTTTTGGAAAAAAAATCAATATTGATTTAATAATGTATAATTAGGTAGAAGATTTTTTGCATAACCTGTAAATTTCTGAGAAGTTGGCATATGGGTAATTCTCTACCAACTCACACGAAATCGAGAAAAGTTGCCCCGACCCCTCTTGGATTTGCGTGAAACTTTGTCCTAAGGGGTAACTTTTGTCCCTGATCACGAAACCGAGGTCCGTTTTTTGATATCTCGTGACGGAGGGGCGATATGACCCCTTTGATTTTTGAACATGCCAAAAAAGAGGTGTTTTTCAATAATTTGTAGCCTGAAACGGTGATGAGATAGAAATTTGGTGTCAAAGGAACTTTTATCTAAAATTAGACGCCCAATTTGATGGCGTACTCAGAATTCCGAATAAACGTATTTTTCATCGAAAAAAACACTAAAAAAGTTTTAAAAATTCTCCCATTTTCCGTTACTCGACTGTAAAAATTTTTGGAACATGTCATTTTATGGGAAATTTAATGTACTTTTCGAATCTACATTGTCCCAGAAGGGTAAATTTTCATTTAGAACAAAATTTTTCATTTTAAAATTTCGTGTTTTTTCTAACTTTGCAGGGTTATTTTTTAGAGTGTAACAATGTTCTACAAAGTTTTAGAGCAGACAATTACAAAAATTTTGATATATAGACATAAGGGGTTTGCTTATAAACATCACGAGTTATCGCGATTTTACGGAAAAAAGTTTTGAAAAAGTTACTTTTTACGTTTCTCTTTGTTTCGTCGTCCGTGTCTGTCGCAGGTGACCATGAATGGCCATGATCGATGACGTCCAACTTTTTCAAAACTTTTTTTCGTAAAATCGCGATAACTCGTGATGTTTATAAGCAAACCCCTTATGTCTATATATCACATTTTTTGTAATTGTCTGCTCTACAACTTTGTAGAACATTAATACACTCTAAAAAATAACCCTGCAAAGTTAGAAAAAACACGAAATTTAAAAATGAAAAATTTTGTTCTAAATGAAAAAATGACCCTGACTGACCAAGGTGTTGATTCGAAAAGAACATTAAATTTCCCATAAAATGACAAGTTCCAAAATTTTTTACAGTCGAGTAACGGAAAATGGGAGAATTTTTAAAACTTTTTTAGTGTTTTTTTCGATGAAAAATACGTTTATTCGGAATTCTGAGCACGCCATCAAATCGAGCGTCTAATTTTACACAAAAGTCCCTTTGACACCAAATTTCTATCTCATCACCGTTTCAGGCTGCAAATTATTGAAAAACACCTCTTTTTTGGATGTTCAAAAATGGAAGGGGTCGTACCGCCCCTCCGTCACGAAATATCAAAAGACGGACCTCGGATTCATGATCAGGGACAAAAGTTACCCCTTAGGACAAAGTTTCACGCAAATCGAAGAGGGGTCAGGGCAACTGCTGTGTGAGTTGGCGGAGAATTACCCATATCAAAAAAATATAAAAATAGTGTTTTTTTGAAAATCAAGTTATAGTGACAAAAAGTTAAATAAAAAATCTCCAAGTTTTTTTTTCAACTTTGTCGAAGACACCAAATCGATCAAACAATCCTTCAAAACATACAGGTTTTTGAATTCTCTTACATCATTTTTGTGTGGACAGCTGCCAAATTTGTATGGACAAACTAATGATACAAAGTGGCTTCTTTGGGCATACCGAAAGTACCAAAAAAGATTCAGCAGGATTAAAAAATGCAAAAATTTAAATTAAAAAAAAGACCGACTTCGTAGAGAATTTTCAAAGTTTTGATTACGTCTTAATTTTGTATTGCCTTGAAAACAATGGGTTTCTCTACTTCGATGGATCTTTGGGAAGGTATCACAATTTTTTTCTTGTGTGGCCTTTTTCTGTTCTACTGAATTTTAATGTATTCTAAAACAAATAAATTTGGTGTGTTTTTTACGTTTCGTAGAAAATTGTATCCATACAACTTAATTTATTTTATATTTCAGTAAAACGATAGAAGATCAATTTTAAATGTGTTCTTTTAGTCAAAACACAATATAAAATGGAAGCTTATTTAAAATAACACATATGTTATAATATTTTAAAATTGAAGTCATCTATATTGTTATGAAGTTGTCATAATCATTCATAGAATTTTGCAAAATTAACGCTTCGTAAACTGCTCCAGGCTCCACCCTCCAAATAACCACCTTTGAATGGGTTTATAAAGTCCACTGGAAAATTACATCTTAAATTTATGGTTCTCGTATCGTAAACGATAAAATCTGCAAAATGTTTAATGTGTCTGGCGCTGCAGTTAACTGGCTGGACACCCCCCTTCTTCATTTGCTGTTCATAATCTCGGCTTCAAAAAACGCTTCAATTTATTGTTCAAATATATGTTGTTGGAATTTAACTCCGCAAAAAACAACAAATGTTTACGGCCAACCATTGTGTGTTGCTAGTCGAAAAAGGATACCGGTTTTAATCCCTTCGCCAGAACCATGACCCGGTTCACCCAAAACGGAGGAGTCCCAGGCACGTCGACCCCAGAAATACGAACTAACCCCACTCATCTGGGTGCCGGGAAATTTCGGAAGACGAAACGGCGAAGGGAAAGGGGTTGTTTGTTTACCAGCACGGCACGTCTCTGCCGAAATATATGTATACGAATCGTATGAAATAATCATAATCTCGCTCGAATAAATTTTAGATTTTATTATGTCTACAACAAGTTATTCTTCTGCAACCCCTCGCTGCTCTCGACTGGGTGGAAATTCCCAGCTCAGAAGCTGCTGAGCTGTGCTGCTCTGGATCACCTTTGTTGCAGTCAATAAAATTTCACCCACGCTTTCTCTTTCTTTATTTTTCATGCTTGGCGTTGGGAAAGTGCAAATAAACAAGTTTTCCGAGCCATCCCGATGAATCCAGGAGCAAGCGATTTTTTTTCTGGATCATCCAAGAACAAAGGAGAATGTTTTCGGTGGTAATCCAATTGGTTTATAAATTTAAAATATTATTTCCATGATTTTTTTTTTTGAAAATTTGTGTGGATTAAATGTATTTTTTCATTGAATTACGAAAAGAAAAACTTAAATACATTCACTCTCTTTGCTATCAGTTACAAGGTTTCAGATTCGCATCACGGAGGAACTCTAGAGTGTTGAGGAAAAGCTTTTCCCCACCCACCATGAACATCAATTTCAACTCCGAGACGGCGACGCGCTCGAAGATCACGGAGGTGTAGTAGAGGTGGCGCTGATGACGGTGACAAGTATCCATTGTTTATCACACTCCGTTGGTGGTGGAAAATCAACAACTTTTGCGATTTTGAAGTTCAAGTGCTTGGCACACTTTGAAAAGCAGGCAATTCAGTTTGAACTCATTTCTGCAAAATTGTAATTTAGAGTATTTTTTTTTTCAGTGTTAAAGTGTTAAATCGGGTTCTTAAAAAAAGCAATATCAGAATAAATATAAACTGTTCAAACATATTTTCTTACATTGCCATTCTCCTCCATATTGAACAATTTACAATCTCCAACAAAAAAAGCCGCACACCGGTTTGATGTTATTTCCTTTTTCCCGGACCTATTATGAAAAACGTGAAAACAGTTTATTTCGGTGGTTCGCCACAGGCGTTAGAAGATAACACAGAAAAAAACAAGCAGATAAAGGAAAAACGTGACCCAAATATCAATTTCCACGGTGATGGCAGCGCAGCTCACCACCTAAAGCCCTCCTCTGAATTCAGCCACCCTCTATTATCGTTGTTCTCTTGAAAATTTTCCACATTTGTCGACGACAGCTTACTTTATTAAGGTGGCCAGGACACGAACTGGGAACGAAATGAAAAATCTGCCCACGCCCCCGCATTTTCAATATGGCCTCTTGCCCGATGACAGGATGGGAGGAAAAATTAATAGATTTATTTATCATCTTGTTTCGGCCTTGTTTTTCTCGGCGATTTTATGCTGTCCAGTAACTGTCTACAATGTAATGAAATGATGATTTAGTATTGCCTTTCATCCATGTTAATAATAGCAATGTTATTTGTTAAAAAAATAAATAAAAAAGGAAGACTTTAGTGGTTGGTACTAGCAATAGTGGCCGACAGCTATAGATTCAACTTCGTTTTTATGTAATTTGTTTGTCTGATTAAAATAATAGGGATACTGAGAATAGATACAATGTTCATAAATTTTAAAGTTAAGTTGGTTCTAATTAACATTACAATAAATTGCATGAATTTGTTTTTATTTTTATTGCAACCAATTCAAAATACAAGGATAAGTGTGACAAATGTTAAGTCTCTAGAAGCCTTTGGGCTAAAAGTATGATATGTTTTATTTTTGTACTACAGTCCAGACTCGATTATCCGAATCCTCGATTGTACGAAGTTTCAATTATCCGAAGTTCAATTATCCGAAGGTTTATACGGGACTTCGTATAATTGGATAATCGAATCACGATCACAAAAAATCGTTTTTTTTATTTTCTTACTTTTATTATCAAATTCGTGTTCTGCAACCCCATTTTAGTCAAATTTGAATAGTTGGTTTGGTATTAAATTGGAAAATGCATTTTGATAATATTATTTCATTGCCATTTTAACCGTCATGTCGGATTATGTTTTTTCCTTTTTTTTTTTTTTTTTTTGAATTAATGCAACTATTTAGTGAGATAAAGTTAATTATTTTTTCCATGCATCCAATTTTTCACAAAGTCCATAATAATACTTTTAACTTTACCGAAGACACCAAATCAATAAAAAAAAATCTCGACTGAGACAGATTTTTGGATATTTGGCGCAATTTTTGAATGTTATATATAAACATTTCAAAAAATATTGTTGTTAACTATGGCTATACCTACGAATTACTGAATAGTAGTTTTAGAGATATCGTCTGTTGAAAATTTAAAACTTTTTAAAGTTTTTTTTTTGTCATAGTGATTCTATGCCAATATCCGTACATCCCATATCTCAGAAAGAACGCTATCCAGAAAAGACGCTTTCCGTAATAGACACTACTTATTCTTGTTAGCTAATCCCAGAAAAAAAATTTCAACATTTTTTTCAATTTTATCCGTTACATGAAGGAATAATTTTCTGGGGAATAAGTTAGGCTTACGTAGTTTCATTCTAAGAGATTCTTCTTTTTTTTAATTCTGTAAAGATGACCAAATTTGTTCTTTTTGAAAACATGGATTCCGCTCTTTTTTCAAAGAAGAGAAAATCTTAGCAAATTGTGCAATTTTTTATTTGTGTGATTTGAGTAATTTTGAACTTAAAAAAAAATCTCTTATTTTTACACTACCGCAGTAAAATTTAAAATACAATTACCATGGGTGACATACTGAAATTCGTTTGACCCAATCTCACCCCCCAGACCCGATGTCAACCCTGATGACGGTTCTTTTATACATCTATTATTAATTCTATAAAAACCTTTAAAAACATCTGAGAAGGCAGTATTTATTTTGCAAAAAAAAAAATGTGGGTATTTTTACTGTAACTAGTTGAATTGCATTCGTGTCAGCAGTTATCACTAGTCAGAAGAGTTTTCTCGACAACGTTTTCCCAAATTTAAGAAAGGAAAAATCCAATTTGTGTCAGTACTCATATCGAAAATAAACGTTGAGTCACGGTGTATTTTTCCGAAAACATTAAGATAAAAAAATCGGCAAGTCTGATATTTGGCACCATGAAAGAAGGCCTGACATTTTGCGGGGTCCGGTGAAATATTTCGTTTTTTTTTAAAGATTTTTTTTCGATTTTTTTCTTTAGAAAAGTCGTTGGAAATTGATGGGTTCATGTTTCAAATTTCTAATGAATGTACCTCAAGTGACCGAATAAACATCTTTTCTTTATACAATTTGTCTTAAAAATACAGCAACAGATGACCCGGATACAAATTCGAGCTAAAACCATTGCTAAACTTAGAATATTTCATTTAAAAGCTATTTATTACCCAAAAGGTTCCCAACATTATTTTTACAATCCTCTGCCATACAACACTAAAATATTTAAAAACATTTTCAATTCAATCACTTTGTAGAGAACAGTTTTCTGAACAATTTCTATAAAAAAGTATCAATTTTGGTTCCATATAAGCAGAGATATACCCAATTTCGCAAAATAAAAAAAGATTTTGTGGATTTGATTCCCATTCAAACGATGAACACCGCCTACTATGATATTTTTAAGGATGAAAACATTTAGCTTGGACATAAAACTTAAATAAATTTATTGTAATTCTTTTATTAGAATCATACAAAACTCAGCAGACGGTGTTCATCGTTTGAGGGTTATTTCAAAGAATGGTAAATTTGGGTTGGAAACTTTTGATTTGAGGGCAAATATGTTATTTTGAGTCGCTTGAGGCACATTCATAAGAAATTTGATGGATATGAACATGAACCCATCGATTTCAATCAACTTTTCTGAAGTAAAATTTTATAAAAATGAAAAAAAAACCATCACAAAAAAAAGTTGCTCTAGATCCCCCGACAAAATATTTCGCCGGACCCCGCAAAATGTCCGGAAAGAGCCCTTCTTTCATGGTGCCAATTATCAGACTTGCCGAATTTTTTATCTTAAATTTGTTCTAGGAGTGTGTGAGCAGCGAGTCAGACGTGCGTCCCTCAAACACCAAATAAGTGCTAAAAAGTGCAGAAAATGCCTTACGGCAAGAAAAAGAGGCGGTCCTCACCAGCAGGATCGGCAGATTTGAAGAAGCTAAAGAATGCCGAAGCGCTACCTGCAAAGCCAGGCAGTTTGAGCAAGGACGCTCAAAATTCGTCTGGAAACCAGTTTGCTACCCTCCCTGTGGACGTGAGCGAGAAGGAAGAATTTGAACTACGGGAAAAGTTGCCACCCATTTTTGTGAAAACATCGTCATCGGACTCGGTGCGAAAGTGGCTGACCGGGTTTATCAAATCTGGTGCTTTACGAGCTTCCATTCGCTTGTGTGCTGATGGACTCAAAATTCTGCTACCTACCAGAAAGGATTACAACTACGTTCGGGATTTCCTGAACAACACAAAGATTGAATACTACAGCCATGACGAAACAGGTCCTCCGAGGCCTGTACGACATGGATGTGAGTGTGCTGAAAGAAGAGCTCAAAACTCTTAAGTTGAACTTGATCGAAGTCTTCAAGATGACGAGACACAACAAGGACATCAAGTATCGTGATCAACTGTACCTGGTTCATCTCGAGAAAGGATCGACAACGCCGTCTGAGCTGAAGGCAGTTCGGGCAATTTTCAACATCATCGTGACTTGGGAACGTTATCATCCAGTGCACCGTGACGTGACGCAATGTTCGAACTGCTTGCAGTTTGGGCATGGTGGAAGGAACTGTTTCATCAAGAGTCGTTGTGCAACCTGCGGAGGTGAGCACAAAACTCAAGATTGCAACACAATCAACGAGAACATCGAAGCGAAATGCTTCAATTGCGCCGGTGACCATTCGACCAAGAATCGAAGCTGCCCAAAACGAGCTGAGTTTGTAAAAATTTGGCAGCAAGCGACGACGAGGCACCAACCAAATCGTCGCAAAACACCACCAACTTTCACGGACGTGGATTTTCCTGCTTTGGCGTCACCTGGAGCGGGATCTGATCGAGTGGTTCCAAATCTGCAGCCATTGCCGTTGAATCAGCGGCAAAAAGTTGCAGAGAATACAACACCTCCAGGCTTCAGTCAGCAACCGAGGGGAAACCAATCAACATCAACGGGTGAAGGCAGTAGTGACCTGTTTTCACCACAAGAACTTTTGAACATTTTCATCGAGATGACAACAACTCTGCGTGGGTGCAAAACTCGTGCAGAACAAGTAAGAACGCTTGGAGGATTTATCTTGAAATACAGTTCGTAGTTTACTCGTTCTATTGATTTTGAATAATTCAAAGATTTTTTATTTTAGTTTTAAGTTAGGATTAGTTGTTAAAGTGATTTTTTTTTCTTTTTACCCAAATGTATTAAATTCAATGCAAAAATGTAAAACAATTTGAAGTAAATAAACAAATGTGAACAGTTAATAATAAAACGAAAAATACAACAAAGATGAAGAGCATTTAGCCATACCACTTAGAATGTAAATGAAATGTAATTATTATAAGAAAGTTCTATAAAGACATATTTAATTTCAAAAAACTTCAAAATAACCCAACATACGAAATGTTGAATCGTTCAGAATAACAAACTTGAACTTTAAAGTGTTGAAACAGCTTGCTTACGTCCAAATCCCTCCGAACCCATGAATGTATCTTATTACTGGAAAATCCCTCTCGGCTTCAAGTTTCCCTCTAATGGCTTATCACCCACGAAACCACGCAAGCTTAAACGATCGTTCGCTAATTACCTCAAACCTTCGGGCACACAGTTGCTGCCATTAGTGGCTTCTAGCGCGCTTCCCTCATCAGTGGTTTGTGGTTTTGCTCCATCTCCGTCCCTTTCTCTCAAGGGACAAAACCCGGAAGCTGGATAGTTTACCCAATTGAGCTTGGAGTAGATAAGACGATGTCAATAAATCACTCATCCACATGATGATGACGGCGGTGTGGTTTTCGGGGTACGACACATGATTAATTATACCTCTGAAACGTGTCGAATGCAGCCGCGTGTGTTGATTACCCTCCGTTGGAAAATGCTGGAAAAGCTCAGTGAACCAGGAAATTGCTGGTGAAATCGTTGAAGGGATAAAACTTTAAAATCACTTCCTCCCGTTGCCTCGCGTAAAAACCACACTCGAGGCACGAACTGGTCGCGTGAAAATTTAATTCGCTACAATCTGCATAAATCGTGTCATCAGGATCGTTTTTGCCCTACTTGTCCGCATGCAAGAACCTGCAAGTTCTCACGTTTTTCCAGTGTGCTGGAGGAACCACCCAACAACAAGTGTGCTTTACTTTTACCGCCACCATCAGTGACGGCACCCTCGAGACTTGCCTCTCTCGCTCCTTCAAAGAACTGCAAGTCTCGATGCAACTCTGGCAGCTGGTGACGACCAGGGCGAGGAATGAATATTAATGCTTTTGCCTGCTCGCCCGCGTGATGATGCTGCAGAAGCGCATCATGTGTCACTCAACCTTGGCACACTCCCCTGGACCACACTTTGGCTTGGGGCCAAGTGGGGAGGAGAGAGGGAGAGGGCAAAAAGTTTTCCACCAGTACTTACAGTAAAAATGTGCACTGCTTTTTGGTATCATCTGGTTTGTTGGAAGGGACTGGCAGGGGTTCTATCATTTTAGAGGACTTATTTTATACGTTAACTCTTCCCAATTCTTTTCTTATTTTTCGCGTTTTTAGGAGATTATTTTGAAAACTTTTGATGTACGAAGGTCTTATGATTCTTGTTAAAACAAGTTTTTTTTTATTCATACATTAAATTTTCAACTGTTTTATTGAAAACTGTTTTAAATATTTAACTTTTATATAAGGCTGGTTCAAATTTTATTAAAAGTTTTTGCAACCTTCCCTACAGAGTCGCCCCAAAAAATCAGGGGACAAAAAAACTTAAAAAAGGTTAAATTTTCAATGGAAATTTTAGTGTCACCAACTGAAATTAATCCGAAATGCATTTCCCTGCGTTAAGAACCATTTTAAGCATGTTTGAGCCAATTCAAAACTCGATTGAATTTTTGATAAAAAAAAAGACCGCAAATCGTGTATTCTTGCAAAAAGAATTTTCATACATTCCAATGTTTACTCATTGAAATGTTGAATTCCTGGCTTCTTATTTCAATTATAACACTATAGTGTTGTAATCTTTCTTGATTTATGATTTCAATTTTTTCTTCGTAATGTTTTAATTTTTACTTTTTTTGATTTGAAACTCTATGCATCATTCCATCATTTTGCATCATTAATTTTTTATACAAGTATCGATACAATTTCAAGAAAGTCATACAAAATTAGTATGAAATCGAGCACCTTGAGAAGGGATTTGCTGATCCATTTGGGGCCTCGGCAAAGTAAAAAAAAGTACACTGGAAAAAATTTCCGATTATTTTTGTTGGATTTTTTTATGAATAAAATTGAAATTTCCAATACAAATTTTCAAAAACAGAGATTTGTAAATTTTTTAAGGGAAAAAGTTGAAATTCCCAATATTTTTTTAAATAACCGATTTTTTATATGTTTTATGGGAAAAAGCGTGCTGATACAAAATCTGGATAAGGATTTATGAATGTCTGAAAAAAAAATTCAAAATCATTTTATAAAGCAAATGCGAATTTGCAAAATTTTGTTTTTATTTACATTTTTTTATAAAATGCATCGTTTTCAAGTTTTTTAGTGTTTCTTTTCGTTTTATTTATTTTAAAAATATTTCTTAAGAGAAAATCACATCCTAAAACATATTTTTGGAAAAATGTTGAATGAAATGAAAGAAATAGCCGAGCTACCGTGGCCGTAAGGTTACCGGTTTCGCCTTGTAAGCGGAAGGTGACGGGTTCAATTCCTGTCTGGCTCAGCAAAGTCAGATCCCTTCAAAGAGTAAATCTGCTCACTGGGAATACTGACCGGTAGGGGATGGGTTTTGACTTGCGGCGTACTGGGTTTCTAATCCAGAGATCGGGAGTTTGATTCTCGTACCGGGAAGATGAAGTTTAAAATACTGGAAGGAGAAAGTCTCTCGGAAACTTTAATTTAACTTAAAGTGATAAAAAGCTTCATCCAGATAAAAAAAAATACAAAAAATAGTAGAAATAAAAAAATGATTGTATGAATCTATTTCATCCAAATCCTTATGGTTACAAAAGGAATTTGGCATCATTGGTTTCTTCAATCTGTGTTCAATTGTGGTATTTGAAATACAATAGCTTTATTTAAATATTCGAAAATGTTATATATTTTATAATGCAAGAACAACCATCACGAGTTATCGCGATTTTACGAAAAAAAAACGTTTTGAAAAAGTTACTTTTTGCGTTTTCTTTCGTCGTCCGTGTCTGTCGCGGGTGACCATGATCGGCCATGATAAACGACTACCAACTTTTATAAAACTTTTTTTTTCGTAAAATCGCAAAAACTCATGTTGTTTATAAGCAAACTCTTTATGTTTATAAATCATTTTTTTAATTGTCTGCTCTACAACTTTGTAAAAGATTGTAACAATCTAAAAAATAACCCTGCAAAGATTGATAAAAATACGTAATTTAAAAATGAAAACTTTTGTTCTAAATGAAAAAATGACCCTTCTGGGTTAATGTAAATTGAAAAGTACATTAAATTTCCCTTAAAACGACATGTTCCAAAAAATTTCATAGTTGAGTAATGAAAAATAGTAGAGTTTTGAAAACTTAATAATGAGTGAGCCATCAAATCGGGAGTCCAATTTTAAATCGACGTCGTCGTGCTATCTTGTCGCACCCGCCATTTCGACGTTCCGAGAAAAACGCGTTTTAATGGTTTACCTTGAATATACAAAAACGAGAGCACGCAATGTAAACAATAACAAACACGTTTTGTTTGGCTGACCATTCTGTGCATTGTCCCAAAGTTTGGTTGAAGTTGGTTGCTGGAGTCCCGAGTTATAATTACAAATGTTTACGGTAGTCTAGCTTGTACGTGCGACAAACGCATCCTGACTTTCCTGGCCTGAAATCCCTTTGGCCTTTTGTCGCACTTACATCAATTTTCATGGAGTGACAAGATAGCACGACAAGATTGAAACTACTTTCATATATAAAGTGACAAAAATGCACGGAGTTTTTTCGATTTTTGTTGAATATCTCAGGATTGAAATCGAATTTTGGGGATCTGTGACGGTCAAAAGATGAGGCATTGTGAGCTGCACAATATGGCGTTCTTAACTCAATTTGGCCCAAAATGCACGTACGACAAGTTAGCCCGATGGCGACGAAATAAAAGTCCCTTTTAGACCAAATTTCCATCTCATCACCGTTTCACCGCTGCAAATTATTGAAAAACACCTCTATTTTCGCATGTTCAAAAATGGAAGGGGTCGTACCGCCCCTCCGTCACGAGATATCAAAAAAAGGGATCTCGGATTCGTGATCAGGAACAAAAGTTACCCCTTACGACAAAGTGTGTGTGTGTGTGTGTACAACCAACCAAACGGGACCACGCGGTCGCTTCTTACAAATTGAGTTGTTTCCAGGTATTTTTAGCTCTCATTCTATACATGCAAATAACTCGCATAGGCATTTGGTAAGTGTTAGCTCTGCCGAGCTTCGGTGACCCATTTCTACGCAGGCTTGCCGTGCGCGAGGTACTTCAGCTTGAATCGACAAGCCCCGCCCTAAAGAACGTTTGCATCAATCGGATTCAAACGTTATTTAGCACTTCCGAGTCCTTGTCAAATGGACAAAGACCCAGCTCGTATATAGTTTGTAGTAGTAGTATTCCTAATTCTACCAATCCAAAGGACGGGGGATCGAACCCCGGTTCGAGCGACTTTGATGTTTCGTTCATGTTTAGAGTTTCAAAGATTCACTTTTCCTGATCTTTCTCATTTGGAGCAGATGGGAATCGAACCCAGGATCATTCGCTTACAAAGCGAACACCGTAACCAGTCAGTCACGGCTGCTCCATATTTCCAATTGGAAGTTTCTCACCCGAAAAGCAGCATCATCCGTCAAACCGGCAGCGATTACATTAACTATTTCGTCACGAATCCGGCGACTTCTCAAGCCGCCTGCATTTTGAGCCGTTCAAAAATCGAGCCGCCAATCTCAGCAAACGTTGCCTACTCCTGCCCCCTTCACTCACTACTCAACTTTTTCAACATTTTCCTCAGCAATTTTCACAACTTTACAACAATAAAAACTTGGAAAATCCACCCATTTTCTCTTGAAGGCCACTTCCTGTATCGGCAGAAATTTCTGACCAAAATGTAACAAATGGCTCCAAAAACTCCGTTCGGTGACCGAGATTTCTCCTCAAAGTGTCACTTCTTCACAACACCCAAATCACATGAAAACCTGCAAAATATGTCTGAATTCTTGTACCACTCAAAACACTAAACTACCGAAAGAACTTCTCACGGAACTGTCCCGCCGGAAAGTCTAAAAATCACGAACCGTAAAATGTCACGATGAAAAATTCGAAACGAGGAGAAACCAAAAAAAACGCGGAGCGCAAATTCTTGTCAACCAACCGCCAGTTACCCCTTACGACAAAGTTTCACGAAAATCGAAGAGGGGTCGGGCCAACTGCTGTGTGAGTTGGTGGAGAATTACCCACATGCGATACCATAGGAGGAGGCGCATGGTGGCTCAAGTAAATTTTAATAATTTGTTAATTAGCTTTATTACATGTCGTGTTACAAAATGTTTTTCATTTTTTTTTACCTTTAATAAGCATAAACTTAAGACATAAGGTCAAGCTCTGCAAATGGTGAAAACTTGGTTTATCTAAACGATTTGACACAAATATATAATTAAAATTAAACATGTTTAAGAATCCCTGCCAACCATTTCTAAGAATTTCTGCTGGTCAGGAAGCAAAACATGTCACGAGCTGACGTGACGACGGATAGAGATTCAGAAAATGAGAGCTGCACTTGCACTGCTGGTCCAGCCAAGAAGCCCTTTGGATAAGTTACAAAAAGATAGCAAGTACTTTTTGTTGGTTTCTCCCTGCTAGATTTTGTATCATCACCAATTCAAAGCTAACTGCGGTACGTGAATTTGGTAAGAGAATGGAGTAAACTTTTGTTAATGCTTGTAGGTAAAACGGAGCAGTTTAATTTGCACTGTCATAAAAAGAATGTAGAAAGTTTTGATGATAATTATCATACGTTTTGATGCTACGAACGTGAACTGTAATTTCATTAGTGGAAAATATACCCTCTTTTTGAATACACTAAACCAAAGTCAGCACTTGACTACAAGAATAATCACTAAGATCATCAACCCTCCTCCACTATCATCACTAATGTCGCGATGTATGTCTATCATTCGCAGCTCGTAAAACGACGACTATTACTACAAGACAAGCAAGACGACTGGCTCGTTCTCAACAAGTGAACTCTACAAAATAATCATGCCCTGGCAAAAGCTCTACCCGCTAACGGAGAACGATGAAAACGCTTTAGCTGCCTGAAATCCCCCGAAGTTTATGCAACACTTTTCGCTCGTTGTCAGCGCTTCGTCAAGAATCCGTAATGCCTTGGTGCAATAAAACTGCTGTTGCTCATGACTTGGTCGGGTTTCTACGGGCAAAGCTCGCGTTTCGCTGCAATGCTTCTGCTTGAACCAGAACCATGCTGTGCGTTGAACTGGCTGGTATACGGTATGGCAGCATTGTCGTAAATTGAGATAACAGAATAATTGCAGTGCCAAAACAGCTTGAATCGCTAGAAGCTCTTTGGCTGTTATCTTTACGTATATTTGCGTTTTGAAGTAAAGTGTTTAACTTAGAGAAGATTGCTTGGGATTAACGACATTATCCATGATAATATCGCACCTTAATGCAATTTGATATTTATGTATGTTATTTAAAGTCATACCACAGTGTTTCATGCTATGCTAAACGTGTTGCCCCAATTCTTCAAATTTGTTTCTGTTTCAGAATTTTTGTTCCCATCAAACGTCTCCAGCACATAATTCTGTAAGCATGAAATTGATGGAGACGCATAGTCGATCAACTATTTTTTCATAAAATTATTTTTACTAGGTCCTTTTCGGTACTGGGACCTGGTTAGGACCGAGTCGGCTTTTGTAATTACATTGTTCTTAATGTTAAGAGTAATTACAGAGGATCTTGTGTGTAAATGTTAGTGGGAGAGGAGCCGATTACCCGCGGCCTACTCGGGGTTAGTAGGGAAGGGATTGATGTTTAAAGACAAGTCGTGGGAAGGGAAGGGGGATTGTGTAGGAGTCTTGGTTGGCTCTGCTGGCCTTTGCTTTTGTCCTCAGCCGCAACTCGGTGTCCAGCTGCTGGGGCGATAGAATATTTTATGATCATTTTATGGTTTATCAGGTTTGTTTCTTTTTGATCAAGAAAATCCCCACATTCAAGCAGTGCACGAGTCACAACAAACGTCGAAATTGCGTCTAAAAGGTCATGTTTATGCATTTTTATGCAAAACTTGCTAAACTTTTTGAAAAAAAAAATACTTTCAAAGACACACGATTCGCGATTAAAAGCTCCGTAAATCCGACAGATGGCGCAAAGCATCGAAGAATGACGATTCAAATTTTCGCTGTTCGATTATATAGGAATGCAAACTTAAAATTGCATTTACAGCTCTTAGAACAACTTTTCAGAAAAAAATCAAGTAGTACGAGTGTAAACTTTTTGCCCTCTATAAATTAACGCAATGAAAAAAAAATAATTTTGAAAAAAAATATTGTTTAAAATGATAGAGCATCAAATGTTAACAAAGTATCAGCTCGAATTTTTGCTCAAAAGTTGTTTTGAACGCTGGAATTTAACAAAACAGAATTCGCATACATAACCTCAACGGGCAAAAATTTCAATCGACATCCTTCGCTCTGTTCTGCTACTCAACACTAGAAGTCGCATGTTGTTTAGCTTATGAATGCCTATTATGAAAGCTTATGAATTTTAGGGCTGAACACTTCGAAAAACTGATCAAAAATGGTCAAAATCATCACTTTTTCATAAAACTCTTTTGTATGATTTATGTTTTAATCTTGTTTTAAACATGTTCAAATGATGATTTTAAAGAATATTTAAAAAAAAATGCACGGTTAGTTTTAAACTTTGAAAATCCCCATCTAACGTTAAAAAACGCTGCCTTCCTTTACAACTTCCACTACCATCCACCAGAGTGCACCACACTCCATCCTGCCGGTCACTAGTCAAATCAAAAGTCAAATTATCCCGCTCTCTTTTCACTGATAATCTCCCTGCTCTCTCACGCCACAATTTCTACTTCCAAACTACCCGCGAGACTCTCTTTTCCGCATTCCAATGCTTTGGTTTCATTTTGAGCAGGCCCTCTCTCTCTTTCCATCTCATCATTTCCATCCTGCTCACTCTCCCGCGCGCTACTTTGTTTATCCGCCAACTCGCCGGAACTGGCCGCCGTGCGGTGATTGCGGAAAATGATCCAAATTATGTGCATCGTGTTATTAAAGTTTATTAAAATTAAATGGCAAGAGGATTATTTAATTTGTTTTTGCGTATTTTTGAGGCTGTGGGTACAATCTCTCTTGCAATCAGCGGGAGAGAGAGAGAGATAGAAGGCACGATTATTGGGACATTTGCATTCAAACTGCGTGCGACTTTGATGAGTCGGATTGCCATGGCCACGATTGTATACAAACAAAAACCGAAAATGGTAATTTTGGCTTCGAAGAACAGCAACAAAATCAACACAAAACGAGTTTTTTTTTGCGTCAAGTTGCGAAAGGAAGTTATCGAAAAGTTGAAGATATTTTTTATTTTGGCAGCAGAAGATAGAATTAAGAGCAACACGAATTTGGACTTTGGATTGACTGTTGAAACACAGGAAATTGCATCACACGAGGAAATCTGTAGCCTGACAGGAGGGAATTGGACTATTTGCGCACTCCGGATTGACGGCGGAAGGAAATTAAGTCAAAAGGAAAAATCAAATAACGACTTTAAAACGACGAGCAAAACAGGAAAATAATGCTGCCAAAGAGGTGTTCCTCGAATTAATTCATCGCCCATCCGTTCGCTGGGATGTGTTGCTGGCTGGACGAAACGGACATCGACAACAACAACAACGTCCAAAAATAACACAACAGAGAATGAACAAGTTGCAAATTTAAAACATCTACATTTTTGCTTTACGTCCATTTGTGCTGGAAGAAGTTGTGCGGACCCCGAACACAAAAAGTGGTTCGACCAGGCTCAAAAGTATTCCATTCCATAATAAAAGATTGCGCGAGAGATTGCCAAGGCCCGGAGTTCGAAAAGCGAAGAATTTACAACGAAATTAAGCGAAACGGACTCGCCGGAGCCTTCGCCGGGAAGACCTCGGTGCCAAGAAGACCACAACAGCCTCGCCTCGCCGGGAAGAAAATTGCATAATGGACAAATTTTTTGCAGCTGTATCATTATTCCGTCGTCGGAAATATGATGAGTGCATCGAGGTGTGCAACGAGCTGCTGCAGCACAACGCTGCCCTTCATCAAGGTCCTTGGGAGCTCAAGATGCGATCTATGACCCAGCGAGTGTACATCGACGATATCGAGGCCGACGACGACGTGGCCGGTGAGTCCTTGTCCAGAGCACTGGAGTCGCTGTGTGTAAGCTCGGTGGCAACAACCCAACCCACTTCTGATTTACACCCCTTGATGCAGGAATTGCAACATGCAACCAGCACCCAGCACTATCTGCACTTTCGTATCGGAAATTTATTTATGCGCACTCCTCATCTGCTGCTGCAGACTCTCGTTTTATCTTGATTATTATTATGCATATTTTTTGGTGCTTCTCATTTTTGTTACGCGAACGAAGGTGAACGCCGAGGGATTTCGTATCGTATCGTGTTGTGTTGTGAGCATCGGTTCGATTCGTGTGTTGTGTGATCAGCCAGCTTATAATTTATTCATGTAAATTTTTATTTTTATTGAACTGATAAACATGGCATCTTTACGGAATGACCTGAAAACGATATCGATCTGCGTTTACATTTAAACTGGCTTGTTGTTATTTCATTCAACTTTTCCCTAGATCTAGAGATACTCCTATTCGAGCTTTTTAAAAGTTACATGGTTCAAATTGAAAATTTACTTACTCTTTAGAAAATATAAGTGTGAAATCATTTTTTGAACCTGTGCACCAAAAATCAAGCCCTCTGCCACTGTTTCTTTCCTAATCATATACCTACTTTTCTATGCCTCTGTGTTCTTTTGAACTAACCAGTTAGGAATCCCAGCAATCTTTTAGTTGTCGTTTTAAAAAGGTCTTTTCTTTGTGTAGTTTCAATCTTGTCGTGCTATCTTGTCACTCCCTGAAAATTGATGAAAGTGTGACAACTGCCCAAAGAGATTTCAGTTCAGAACGCGTTTGACGCACGTACAAGTTATACTACCGTAAACATTTGTTATTAGAACTCGGGACTCCAGCAACCAACTTCAACCAAACTTTAGGACTATGCACATAATGGTCAGCCAAACAAAACATGTTTGTTGTTGTTTGCATTGCGTGCTCTCGTTTTTGTTCATTCAAGGTCAAACTTTTTTTTTCGAAATGGCGGGTGCGACAAGATAGCACGACGACGTCCACTTGATAACCTATCCAATGAAAAGTTTTATCATGGATTCGGATTTTGTTTTAATACAGTTTTATGAATTCCGGTTTCTTATAAGTACATAAATATCACTATAGTAGACATAGTTTAAGCCTAATCATTATTTTTTAGGTTTTTATTAAAGGTATTTTTTGATCAGCCTAATAAAAGTACAAAAATATTTCTGTAGTGATCATAAACACGTTACGTACCTACATATGCAACGATGTATAATATGAAGCTCATTCGGAATCCTTCATTATGAGATCTCTAGAAAAGTCATGGACTAGTTTTCTTTATAAAGAAAATTATTTAAAATTTATAAATATATTTAAAATAACGATTTATATTTTTTTCAAAAGCATTAATACAACTTCAAAACTTTTGAAAGTGAAATGAATAAAAAAGAATGAAAAACTTGTAAAAAAAATACAAATCAAAAACACAAATCTGCGCCAAATTTAAGCATCTTAAGTCAAGGGAAAGTTTGGCAAAACCACACTGATAGAAAATCTGAATGCAAATCCGATAACTCTATGTTGTCCAATTTGGAAACATTAATGTTTCAAATATCGTCAACATTTTTTTGTTGATTCGTTGTAAATGTTCTCAATAATGACACCATTGCCAATAACAAATTCGGAAAAATATCGACGATTTTGGAAACATTATATATCATATCTGAAAAGTAGGAAATAAAAATGAAATTCATAATAAGCAAATTTCTAAGACCACCATTTTGTCTTGGAAAGCGGTGACTTGTTTTTTTACTTATTTGATTGTTTTGAAAAAAAAATCCCATTTAAAGTTTTTAATTTCGCTCAAAAAAATTATTAACCAGTCTAATTTAAGATTTTTTAAGCTGTTGAAAATATTATTAGAGGTTCTCGTCACCCCTCCTCAGCCCGAATACTCAGGGGAAAGATTTTTTTTCCAAAAAACTTCATAATTTCTGGAAATTAAGGTGCAAATTACTGAATTCAATTTATAATGCATTCCTTTGTGCTTAGAATCACTTTTATGAATGCCCGGGCTTATTCAAAAATCTCTTTAGGGGGACAGGGGGTAATATGCACCCCCTAAGGGAAAACTGTGATTTCTCAACCATAACAGCATTTCTGTGAAAGAATTTCGTTAGATGTTCATAAATAACTTTATGGGTTGTTTTCGACTGGTACACTTGTTGCGAGTTGTTTGTGGCTTTCTCAGTCAATAAAACAGATCAAACGATTTTGTTGTTTGAAATTGCCCAATTTCAATTTCAAACAACAAAATCGTTTGATCTGTTTTATTGACTGAGAAAGCCACAAACAACTCGCAATTCATAAATAACTATAATTCAACGTCATCCAAGTGAAAAAAGTCTTTAAAAACCTCAAAATTGTTTAAAAATAACAGATTTCTTAAAAATATTTTTGATTCATTTCAAACAACAATGCGGGGCAATATGCACCGCAACATTGGGGCAAAATGCACTACAACAACGGGGCAAAATGCACCACAACATGGGGCAAAATGCACCGGCTAAAAGCAGTTTTCACTAGTCACCACTAGATGACACCGCTGTTTTTACAAAGGAGCTTCACAGCGGTGCATTTTGCCCCGACCACGCTTTTTACAGGAAATTTAATTTAAAATGCATTTTTTATGTTTTTGGACTCATCTATCTACAGAATAATGAAGATTATGGCAAAACAAATATGCCTCAACACTTACAATAACAATAAATGCTTTTTATATTGTTCAAAAATCATAATTCAATGAAAATTAGATGAAAACACAACATTTTAAAGTTTTGCAAATAACTTAAGCTGTTTTCATACCACGATGCTCAAATTTGTCCAGCATGGTTTAGCAGTGTTAAGCCTCCAATTTCTATGATTTTTCCCCCGGAAAATTCTTCCAAATACCGAGAAAAGCAGGGGGTGCATTTTGCCCCGGGGGTGCATATTACCCCCTCTCCCCCTAAATTTCCAAATGCCAAATCGTAATGATTTAAAAATCAATCTCGTTTAACAAAAATCACTGATTTTTTTTAAAGTACTGTTAATTAATAACATTTATATAGATATGATGCATTTGTCTGCACCAGTTTCTCATGACTCCAACTCCTATTGGCAGTGATTGCCCCGGTTCGCCTCCACTCTAGAGTCACTTCCTTCATTTGTATTTTTCATTTATCTTCTTTTTCTCCCATTTTTACTTTCTTCACCCCATCCAAACTCACGGTTGCATTGCCCTTTTTGCATCCAATTTTTTATGATTATTTCTTCCTCATCACATCGAGCGAGCGAGCGAGCCGTTTGTGCAATTCGCCCGTTCCGTCCATCATCGAGGGCTATCTGCCTTCTCTCTGCGCGCGAGAAAACGCGAAAATGCATTTTAGTAAATTACACCTCAAATTATACACATTCTTTCATGCTTCCCCCCGATGGCAGAGGATATTTTGGACACGCAGACCATCGCAACGGCCCCGCGGCCAGGCACCTCGATCCGGACGACCGCAGCAGCTTCTGCCGCAGGAAAGGCCACGGCAGCTGGTGCACGGCCCCGGACTGGCACCGGCAGACCAATTACCGGCATTGTAATCAAAATCATATTAATAGGCTTTTAAAAATGATCTACTGATGTGAGGTTTTTCGTTTCCTTTTCCTTGATATCTGGCAGTCCCGTCCGGGGACGCTTTCGCTGCAACGGCCGGGATCCACTTTGGGCAATAAAACCGCGCTGAAAACCGCAAGAACCGCAGGATCCGCGCGGAACATACGGCTCGGATCGGCCTCGATGTTTGCCGTGGGCGATCCAACCGGGCCACTGTTTCACATCTCACGCCTCCATCCGGACAAGTACGCCGACAAGGATGCCATCTCGAAGCCACTGTTTCAGTATCTGTACTACCACGAGGGGGAGATCCGCAAGGCGATGGCCCTGTGCGATGCGGTGTTGAACCTTAAGCGAACTAATGGGGAAGGTTTGTGGTGGTGGAACGCCCAGAAAGGACGCTGCCTCATTGCTACCGGTAGTCCGCGAGAGGCGGAACACTACCTGAGGGCGGCCCTCAACGAGCTGTACCATCCGGATACGGTGCTGCTGTTGGCGCGGATCTACATCAAGATCGACCAACCCACGGCGGCGCTGGAGGTGTGCAAAAATGGGCTGGAGAAACTGCCTGGTAGGGTGTATTTTTACTAACTTGCATAACATCTCTTGCTTGTTACGACGGTGGACCACGGGTCTTAACTCCAGCGAGTTCTTGGAATTACGATGCTATTCATTAGGACCTCATTTTTCCATTGAATAAGGAAGTATTTAATCACACAATTTTTCCTGCAACTCCCAGGTGACATCACTCTAATGACCCAGCAGGCCCGCGTTCTCGAGCTGGTCGGAAACCTTTCGGCCTCGGTTCGCCGCTACCGCCACATTTCCCAGCTGGACTCGATGAACACGGAGGCGCTCGCGTGCATCGCTGTCAGTTACTTCTACGGAAACCAGCCGGAAACGGCTCTGCTCTACTATCGGCGCATCCTCTCGATGGGAGCCCACAGTGCGGAGTTGTACTGCAACATTGGACTGTGCTGCCTTTACGGGGGTCAACTGGATTTGGTATTTCCTTGCTTTCAACGAGCGATCCGAATGGCAACTACCGCGGAGCTGAAGGCCGATGTGTGGTACAATTTGAGCTTTGTGGCGATGGTGAGTTCTTGTCAAGGCAAAATTTCAAACTGTAATGTAAAACCTTCTCCGTATTCCGTTCACAGACTACCGGAGACGTCCACCTGGCCCGGCGCTGCCTTAGGTTGGCCATCGCCTCCAACGGCTCGCACGGCTCGGCCCTGAACAACATGGCCGTGATGGTGGCCCGCCAGAAGCAGTACGCCAAAGCCAAATCCTACCTGGTTGCCGCGAAGGCCGCCCTGCCGAACTGCGACGAGATTAAAAATAATTTAGAATTCATAGAAAACTTTGAATAAAATGCTCATTAAAGCTGCGGTGGTGTGTCACTTAATCGGCTTTTTTCGGGATTCTTCTCCGCTGCAAAAGAGTCACATTTACTCCCTGGCGGGATCAGTTTCACAAGTCCCACATGAAAAGGTGGAAACGATCGTGTCCCCAAAAATGTGATCCTTCGGACAAAGACCCAAGCCTCTTGAAATATTCTTTACTGCTATCGTTCGCCATTTTTTTTCTCAACTCCAATCCTCCGAACAACACCTGGACATTTTTTTAAATGCAGATCATAAATTAAAGATTTATTTTTAGCAATTTGTTGTGTTCAACCTTTCCGCACAAGGGGATTCCAGCCGACGAATCGTGTCGCGCCCAAACGTCGCGACGACCCCCGAACCTCCACCGCCACCAAAAGCGGTCATCAAGCCCAACACGCCGAAGCCCTTTTCTCGTCCACGCGATCGAATGACAGGAATTTCTTACCTGTTTTGCCAATCCGTCCGTCGATCGATCGATTCCAATCGTGCGATTGGAAGATATTTTTGGATAACCAGTCCACGGTTCCGTCCCCTCCGCATGCACGCACGCATAGTTTTCGGCGGTATCGGGTCACAGGAATCTCAAAAAGGTAGGAGACGCAAAAAAAATAAACACCTGAGGCGAAAAAGTGACCGAACGAAACAGGTTCTGGATGGTTTTTTTTATTTTTGTATGCTATTTATAGAGGAGCGACTAGAATAGCGACCGTAGCAATTTTTTAGTTTATTAGATTTGAAACGATATAATTTTTCATAATTCCATCAAAAAAAATATTGAAATTACAAGCCGCAGTTTCAACAGTTGCAGGGAAAAAGTGTTTTAAAATGTATTTTACACTAGTTCAGTTGTTTTGCAAGCATTAGTTTCGAATAATTCAAGATTTAAGCGAAAAAAAAAAACTTTTTGCGATAGTAAGTATCGAAAATCTACAAAAATTCAAATGATTTTTAAATTAACCCAAACATGCTCAAAATTATTCTAAACGCAGGGGAATGCATTTTAAATTGATTTCTGCCAATTGCACTTATACTTCCATTGAATTTATGAACTTTTTTGAAAAAATATTTATGCTGCCCCCTGATTTAAAGGGTCAATTTTGAAGGTATAGGGGGAGAGACGAAAACTTTAAGAGCAATTCTCTACGAAATCAGTTTTTTCTTGGCCCTTCATCGTCACTCGTGACAGACACGGACGACGAAACAAAGAGAAACACAAAAAGTAACTTTTTCCAAACTTTTTTTTGTAAAATCACGATACTTTGTTAAGTTTATGAGCAAACTCCTTATGTACATGTATCAACATTTTTGTAATTCTCTGCTTTACTACTTTGAAGAACATTATTACACTCTAAAAAATAACCCTGAAAAGTTACAAAAAACACGTAATTTAAAAAAAAACATATTTTGTTTTAAATGAAAAATGACCTTTCTGGGTAAATTTGAAAAGAACATTAAATTTCGCTTAAAATTACATGTTCCAATTTTTTTAAAAGTCGAGTAACGGAAAATGGAAAAAATTAAAAACTCAGCAATTCCCCACGAAAACAGCATGATTCGAAAAAAAAGTTCTCCGATCGAGCTCAATTTTTTTCTGAGGGATCCTTGGCCGATATAATAAGACCCGTATTTTTTTGTTTGGCCATTATGGTGACCTACGCCGTGTTAGGGTGGTTCGAAAAATGGCAATTTTCGTCGATTTTCGCAAAAACCACTTTTTTCAAAAAGTCATATCTCCGCGTTTTTTCATCCGACTTCAGCTGTCTTAGACGCAAAAGAAAGGTGATCAGTTGGGCTATTTGGGAAAAATAGTAAGAAGGTTCAAAAATCTAGCTTAACATTTGAAAAGGTCGTATGAAAACTTAAAATGCTGTTTTGAAGGTCTCGGGACCAAAGAGCCTATGTCTGAAAATATTTTTATCGGATTCCTCGGAAAATTTCACATAACACATAGAAAAATGGTGAAGTTATGTTTTCGATACTCTGAGATACGATTTTTTGAAAATAAAAACTGGATTTTTCGACGCGCCACGCGCAAAAATGGGAAAATGACGAAAACGGGAAAAAACGACTTTTTTCACTAAAACTGTGATAATTTTAAAAATTTCAGCGATGACCTAAAGATGTTATGGTACCAAAAGTTGCGTCTTATAATTACGAAAATTGTGGTATTTTAACATGTATAGGTCATTGCTGAAATTTTAAAGTTTTTTAAGTGAAAAAAGTAGATTTTTTCCCGTTTTCGTCATTTTTCCATTTCTGCGCGTGGCGCGTCGAAACCCCCAGTTTTTATTTTCAAAAAATCGTATCTCAGAGTATTTTAAACATTACTTCACCATTTTGTGATATGTTATGTGAAATTTTCTGAGGAATCCGATAAAAATATTTTCAGACATAGGCTCTTTGGTCCCGAGACCTTCAAAACAGCATTTTATGTTTTCATTCAACCTTTTCAAATGTTAAGCTAGATTTTTGAAACTTCTTACTATTTTTTTCCAAATAGCCAAACTAATCACCTTTCTTTTGCGTCTAGTACAGCTAAAATTGGATGAAATGGCGCGGAGATATGATTTTTTGAAAAAAGTGGTTTTTTGCGAAAATCGACGATAATTGCCATTTTTCGAAACACCCTAACACGGCGTAGGTCACCCTAATGGCCAAACAAAAAAATACGGGTCTGATTATTTCGGCCAAGGATCCCCCAGAAAAATTTTGAGCTCGATCGAAGAACTTTTTTTTCGAATCATGCTGTTTTCGTGGGGAATTGCTGAACCTTTTTTAGTGTTTTTTTTTTCGATGGAAAATACGTTTTTTTTTTCGGAATTTTGAGTACGCCATTAGGGCGTCCAAATTTCTCAGGTTTTAAATTTCCCGGGAAACGGGAAACATATTTTGGGATCCCGGGAATTCCCAGGATCCCGGGAAATTTATGAACAGTCATACAATCTATGTTTTTTTATTATATTCGTTATGTTTCTTAAGCTTTAAATGAAAGGATTAGCTCAATCATATTTTTGTTCTTTGTTGTGATTTGAATTGGAAATGAACTACAAAGTGATTCAAATTAAATCAACTTATCTTTTTTATAGGACATGATCAGAAAAGCCTAAAAAAATTATTTGAAAATATCTTAAAAAACAAGAGGCGAAAACAAATAAAATGACAACAGTCAATGTAAAATTTTAGATAAGTTTTGATAAGTTTTGAATTTGAGTAAACGACTTTTGAATTGATTATTTTCCATGTGAAAAATAAATTCACCGTTAAAGCTAAAAAAAAATAAAAATTTTACTTATTGATACTTGTATTGAAAAGTTCAACTTTCACAAAAAGGACTTTTGCTAAAAACATATTTTACAAATTATCTTTAAAACACTACCGCCAACTAGGAATAAAAACAGGAATACAGTCTAAATAGGTAAGTAGATTTTATAGCAAAAAATTTAAAAATCGGTTTTCTGTGAAATTGTTTTGTTCTGTTCCTGTTTAAACCAATAACCAAAACATCATGCAAAAAATGGTTAAATAGGTGTCTTAATCCTTTTCATTTGTTCTGATCTGTCCCACATGACAGTGTTTGATGAAAAATAATTTGATTTGATTTTTATTTTAAATCATAAATATACCTAGATATCTCAATCTTTGTTTAAAGCGCTAGGCAAATTGCAGATCGGTAAACTAAAATTTCATCAGTTTTCCCCAACACACCAAATCATGCTGTTATATGCCGAATACAAATTTTAATGCTTTAAAAATTTTATCTACTCTGAAGTATTCAACTGTTCGTCTATTTCCACAACCAAATCTAAATTTCCAGACCATAAATTGTTTTTTTTTATTCGGGAATAATAATAATAATCCGGGACAAATGATGTTTTTTTTTTTTTAATTCGGGAATTCCCGGGACAAATTATTAAAAATCCCGGGATTCGGGAATTCCCGACGCACTAATTTTTACAAACATTGGTCATTGCTCTTAGTTCAAGACTTTTCAAACTGATATTGGTGACGGGTGATACTTTGGCAACCACAAATTTGGCGTGCAGTAGCTGTCTCCACAAAAAAAAAAACACCAAAATAAATTGAGGCCACTGTCCAGCCCGCCCAACCCAGTGCCTGCACGAAAACATTGCCCAGTGCATATAATTTAAAATCCTTCCTGGACGTGGACGTGTGGTGGACGATTGCACCTTAATTTCTTCTTCCTTCCTTGGCTCGGTTTTCCTTTTTTTGCGGCGTCAACCATCATCCGTGCGTGGACCCAAAGGACCACGCGAGCGGAAGGCCAGTAGCTGCCAGATCGGGGCTCCTGATCGTACGGTAGCACTTTATAATTAATTAAAACCTGCTTTTTTTTGTGGTGAATTTATTCGTTTCGTGGACGTGACAGCTAACCAGGGCCAAGATGCGAAAGATGCAGCAGCAGGATCAAAACCAAGACGAAGCAGCTGCCATGGCAGGCTTGGCTGCAATTTCAGGTGGGGGGGAAATTTTGGGGACACGACACACGCGGGAACGCCGGGTGTGACCGGTGACCGGTGGTATGCAGAAGATAATCGATGGTCGCATGCAAATTGCCTTCGAAAGTCATGATAATGAATGGATTGAATGCTGATGCTGAACGCTGAGGAGGAAGAACTGGATGTGTTTTGAATGGAAATTTTGAGGATCGTTTTACCTAAGTAGAAACGGCGTTTGACGTAAAACATGCCTAAGAAAAATGTTTGTGTAAGTAAGGTTAACAAAAGTTCAGTTGACATAAAACAAATCAACTGAAAACTTAAATATTTCCTGGTAAAATTAAGTTTTAACGATATTCAGTAGAGCATAGAAGTAACTTCAAAAGTTATGATTGCTAATCGTCGCTTAACATTGCATTTTTTAAATGTTTCTACAGTCATCCCACATATTCGGAACACCCACAAATTCCGAACACTTTTGTAATAATTTGTCAATAACATGCCAAATGCAGCTTTTCTCTTGACCCTACTATTTTTAGGTCCTTTATTTGGACATTCTCTTGCTATTTCACTAGTCAAAGTAGGACTTTTTGAACAAAAAACTTCATTTCAAGACTATTTTTTCCTTAGCAGCAAAAAACTGCCTTCAAATTGCGTTGTGCCTCCCACAATTGTGGAACACCTGAATTTAACTGATATTTTCCCATCAAAAGTTATCAGACCATTCCTTAAACATTACTAAGCATGTGTTTTATTGGTTTCAGAGTGTGAAGTCTTTATTTTGTTACAAATATGTACTCATGGAGAGATTCAAAGTTTGTTTACATCCGTAAGAAAAAAGTGTTCCAAATTTGTGGATTTCAAGGGTCAAAGTTTTTCTTCAAAAACTTGAGGAGCGGCCGTGGCTGACTGGTTACGGTGTTCGCTTTGTAAGCGAATGGTTCTGGGTTCGATGCCCATCTGCTCCCAACGAGAAAGATTAGAACACAGAAATTAGAAATGATGAATATGAACGAAAAATCAAAGTCGCTCGAGGCGGGGTTCGATCCCCCGTCCTTTGGGTTGGTAAGCAAAAATGCTAGGCCATGACGACTTGGTGAACTTGGACTGGAATTAGGAATACTGTTACAGAGAGCGAGTTGTGGCGCTATAACCACGGCAAATAGTGTCCAGGGCATTCGTGGAAATACAATGTCCCATCCCAGAGGGTCCGGAGTACCAAACCTTCTTAGCATGGTGCTCCCAACGAATACAACCAAAAATCTCGGAGCGTATGGTGGTGTGTCCCCACGCTTCTTCCTCCCCTGTCGATTCAGAATTGTGTTGTTGTTCGAACACTCAGTGCTCAAACTCAACCCAATTACGAGTCATCTCTGCGATACGGCTTTACGCAGTAGGCCTGGCCGCTTTAACGCTTGTGATGTTTCAATGCATTCCGATACAATGGCGCACTACAAATGTTAATAAATGACAAGAAGAGTGCTAGGCGTCATCTAACCTAAGGCACTCTCCAGGATCCCTTCGAAAGATTGGCTGCGCTAGGGTCTGATTAGATTAGATTAGATTAGAAAAACTTGATATAAAAGTTAAAATTTGCAGTTGTTCGTTACAGCATTCGAAAGATCGCAAGAAAAGCTTTTAGATTAAGGTAAAAGCGAAACATTAAGTTCAATTATCGATTTGCTATGATTTTTTGAACATTGGCCGATCTATAAACTGTTCCGAATATGAGGGATGACTGTATGTGGTTTAAAAAATATGCAAAAAAAAACATAATACAGCCCAGTCTCGATTATCCGAAGGCCTTGGCAAAATTTCACTTCGGATAATCGAATGACGAAAAACAAATTTCGTTGTCTTATTTTTTTTTTCTTGTTGACTTCTTAGCTACTCTGAAGTTATTCAGAATGTTTAATCCAAGATGGCGGCTAAAACTGCGGAGAAGAAATATTGAAAACTTGCATTTTTTTTATTTTATAGACATCCAACCATTCAAATTTGAATGGTGTTGCAGATATCGCATTTGATGTGAATAGAAAGAAAATAAAAAAAGATGTTTTTATGTTTGTGATTCGAAACTTCGGATAATCGAGTGTGAACTGTAAAAAAACATTTTAATGGAAAAGTTTTTCTGCAAAAAAACTGAAAAGAATTTTACACAACAACATCAAAATTAAACCACAGGTTTCCCTGAAGAACCTCACAAGCCTCACGATCTTAAAAACACTTCGTGCTGATGGCCCTCATCATCTTCCATCCCAAGCATCAGTATCTAATGGTACCACATCGACTGGATTCTTCAAACATATTTTTTTTTTACTCAACAATCACGTAGAATGTTTCCTCATGCTGTTTTTCTCAGTACGCACGCAGCGAGACAAAAACAGGCAGGCAACTTTTTTGGCAACAACAAGCGCGATGCTGGGCAACTGGGATGGCAACACCAGAGCCGAAGAACAGGTCTTTGACCTGGCAAGCCAAAAAAAAAAGCGGCAAAGAAAATTCCCCACTGGCAGCACTGGCTGGAACCCAGATTGGTGGGGCTCGTTGGCGCGCTTTTTGGGCATGCTGGGCTGGCGTGGCCCGGAGTTGAAACGATGGGCAATGCCAAAACAACCCGGAGGAGAAAGGCCGGGTGCGACCGAAAGCGATTTGTGGCCTTCAAGTTGGCGCGGATTTTTTGGGAGGGGACGCTAGGGATGGTCACATTGGTCAATCATTTGTATCAGAGTAAGTTCAACGATGATAAAAACAATTTGTGTTTCATCGTTTGTTTAAACAATTTATTGATTAAGTTCAAGTAAATTTCAGAATATTAAAAAAAAAATTAGTAAAAATAAATAATTTCTTGAAATTATCATCTCAAAAACTTTTCTTTTTAATGATCACCTCCAAACCTGCCAATTCTTCACCCGTATCCACGCCACGCCAAATATGTGCTTCTCGATAAAATAAATAAAAGATGATAAATTTGCTTTTCTTGATATCGTTGATGTGGTGGCCTGGACCCGAGCGACAAGCGGACCAGGGAGGCCAAGGTGGCAAGTGGAATTCAGCAACCTCAGAACACCAGCCAAAAGAAGGAACATCATCAAATCTTGTCTTGGCAGCAACCCAACTCCAAGAAATTGAAGAGGAGAGGTGAAAAAATGTGCTGCCTTCGTGGTCCGTTTGGTGGAGCAAGGTGTACAATTTATTCGACTCATTTTGCGGTCCAGGTTCAGAAAATACGCGGCAGAGATCTGGCCTAGCCATCAAACAAAAAAAAACGTGGTCAGGTCCAGATTTGGAAGGAACAGTCCACAATAACAACAAAAAAGGGCGAAATGAAGGAGCAAAGAGCAGAAGCAGCACACGAAACTAGGTATTTGAAAAGTATCATAACACAACAGTCCGAAATGATGAATGTTATTACCACTCAACTGTTGATGGGCTCAGAAATTCCAGCCCGTCTGCTGGGGCAGTGTGTAATTTTGGATGGACCCCTATTTTTTTTGGGATCACTCTTTTTAGAACACTTCGATTACTTTGGCTGGTTTGATGTTCTGGTGGCTAAGACTAAAAATGATGAATGATTTATTTTCGTCTTAAGAATACTTTTTGGTATCCAAGTATCCCCAAAAATTCTTCAACATTCCAAAAGGTGTGTCGCTCCCCAGCCGTGTGCAACATTGTTCCGCCTCAGCTTGGTAATTCCCTCGCGGTCATGAACTCGCGACAGATTGCCACACCGATGTCCGACTCCCCCGTCCCCACCAGGGGGACCCCTAGCTTTATGAATGACGTCTCATTTGGTGCAACATGGCTGCTCGCAGGGATGCTGCACCACGGAACAAGAATCCCATCCGATCCCAGCGTCATCTTCCGAGCAAAAGGGCAACCTTCGCGCTGCCTTACCATAGATTGGGGTCTCTCTCTCTCTTCACTTTGGCTTCGGTTTCGTCTTCGTCATGGCCCGGAGGCAAAAAGCGCGCCCTGGAATGCCACGGCCAGAAAGATTTATTTGTTCAACTTTTGCAGAACAAGCTTTTCCCTCCGTCATCCAAGCTTCGAGCTTCAAGTTGTTGTTGCTGCTGCTGGGCCTGTGTGATGTTGCACATTCCAGGCAGTGAATAAAATAAAATGTAATAAGGACTCTGCGTGTTTTCGCTCGATGCACGCGGCCACGGCGACGGCCCTACCCTCAGTGGTTTCGATCGGCCGAGGCCAAGCCAACCCGGGCCGGGTCCGGAACGGCCAACGGCAGCGTGGTCAGCGTGGTTGGTACGGTGGGAAGGTTTTAGGGGTTTTCTGGTCAATAAAATAAATCTTCACTCAAAAATTGTGAATGGCACGCAAAAATTGCTGGCTTGTTGAATATTAACTAATTTCAACAAAAGGTAAGAAGGTAGGTAGAAGCTTCAAAACGTATCATTGATTTTGAATTGGTTTGTTAAATGTGTCCGCAATATTGGTAGGTCTGTTTTGAAGGTTTTAAAAGTTGATAAAAAAATTTAGAGTTTTTTTTTAAAAGTTCCTATAAACTATTGTTTTTCATGTGTTTATAGGACCTACTATAAAAAACTGTAGATATGTGATTTTTTTCAACCCATCATCTTGATTTGGAGTCTTCGGCAAAATGGTGAGGGCAAATGATAAGGAATTTTCAGAAAAAGGTACCGTAAACCGGGGTGACTTTGATAGGATTTCAATTTATTTTTGGAATATTTCCCAACTGGAAAGGTTTTTCTCAAGATAATTATTTTTAAAACATGTACTGGGGTAGGCCACACAAAGTTCATGCACTATTTCTTGAAAAAGTTATTTTTCTATAATGCTCAGAAAAATAGTTACGTTAAAAATTCTCATTTTAAATTCCGGGGTGACTTTGATAGTCATAGTTTTTAGCATAGCAGCATAGCATTGGTGTCTACCCGTAGCTGCTACTTCGTTATTGACCAGGACCCCCAAACATTGCACCGTGGACCACAGATGAAAAGTAGGAACCAATCATCACCCCTTCGCAATTTTCAAAGGTCCCTATCGTGCTGATCAATACCGACGCCGGCCACGACCAGTGGTAAGACACGGGGAAGTGGATGGGAATGTTAGCCGATACTTGAGTGATGGGACCGCCAAATGCGTCTCCGACAAAGTATCACATGAGTTTTGAGGGGTTAGTAAGATGGGTATGAGGTCAGGATTCACTGTGGTAGGTGATGCGACCATGAGCAATTTGTTTATGGGTTGAAATTTGAAAAATCTTAGGCAGCCGGCTGCGGAAAGATACCTATCTAGGGAGTTAAATATAGTATTAATTCGACCGCGATTCTCCAGAAATTCTCCGTCGGCGTGCCTTCCGATCAACGGTGATGTAGGAAGGGCTTCATTCATTAAAATTATTTTATATCATAAGCCTTAAAACATATCCGTCGACGTGCCTTCCGATCCTCGATGATATGGAAAGGACTTAATCCAGCAATACGACTTGCTTGTCTCAAAAAACAAAAATCGGATCGTTTCTATCGAAAACTATATAAAGAGAACAAAAATAAAATTCATCGGCCAACGAACGCGCGAACAAAAAATAAATTAAAAAAGAAGAAGAAGAAATCCAATCACCCCATGCACTCGAACAGCGACACAAAAGAGACGGAAAATAACACGAAAAAACAGGACTGCGCGTCCACACAGGCACCGCACTACTCACTTTGATAGTCATAGTTTTTCTTGATAAAATCAAATTATAGGTGTTCAAACTGCATTTTTACGTTAAATGAACCATCACTAAAGTTGATAATATAGTTTTCAAGAAAAAAAATCAATGTTTATATTAAGTTAACTAAGTTTTAAGGCTTTTTAACAAAATACATATAAATTTTAGGTAAAGTTGTTAAAAAGTCGGAATTTTGCCTGAAATTCGTTAAATCTAGTATTGTTAATAAAATTATCGATTTATATTACATTTTAAACTGAATTCGAAGCACGAATCACAAGTTTTCACATTTCATATGAAATTTGTTCAATTGAAATTGCCTATAAATCTGGAGATTTTTTTAAATTTTGTTTCAAAAACACATATTATTTTATATTTACAAAATTAGTTTACCTTCTCCTAGTGGAAAATTGTCCAAAGAATCCGAAAATGTATTCCATTTTCCGATTCAAAATTATGTTCATTGAGAAAATCAAGACACTTTGAGGAGTTTGAAATAATGCCTTTCATCAACATTTTCTTAATAATAGTTAACTAACTTTTTAAACCTTTCAAAATGTTATGAAAAGTTCTTCTTGAGCTACTTTGAGTACTTTTCTACCATGGTCAGTTTGATTCTAAACCATTCCGTACGTATTTAATTTGTACTCTTCATTTTGCGGAAAAATCTCAAACCTATCAAAGTCACCCCGGCTATCAAAGTCACCCCGTATTACGGTACTCGGAAAGCAAATATCTCCCATTTTTAGTCTATAGTCTACCTTTTATGACTCGGCAATTCTCCCCCAACTCACACGAGATCGGAAAAAGTACCATGACTAATCTTCGATTTCCATGACACTTTGCTCTAAGGAGTAATTTTGGTCCCTCATTACCAATCCGAGGTTCACTTTCCGATATCTCGTGACGGCAAGGCAGTACGTCCACTTTCATGTTTCTGGATTTTTACTAAGACTCGTTTTTCATTGAATTGTAGCTCAAAACCAAGAAGAGTTTACACTCTAAAATTAAATATAATTTTAAGTGCACCCATCCCGAGAATTCCCGGGATTTGTTTTTTCAAAACCGGGAGTTCCAGAATCCCGGGAATTTTAAACATTTTGTCCCGGAAATTCCCAAAATAGAAATAAACGAATTCCAATCCCAGGAACACGAGAATCTAAGAGGGGGTTGGGCAACTGCTATATGAAATGGCGGAGAATGACCCAACTAAAAGATGAATTATAAAAATATTTATTTTTTATTTTCCGAAATTGTATTATGCTTGGCAAGTAATAATTCATCCTGATAGCCGCAATATTATTTGCGTAATATTAAATGTTTGAACCGTTGAAATTTTAGTCTTGATTTAAAAATGTTAAAATATTGTTTTCGAAAAGATCAAAAATTTCACGAATGTTTCATATTTTAACATTAAAAATCGGATCATCAGTTGCTGAGATATCGACATTAGAAAATGGTGGGTTGTTTGAGTGAGACTTAGATAACATCAATTGTCCTGTTTTCAAATCTTTGCATAGCAATATCTCAGCAACTAAGGGTCGTATCAACAAAGTTCAGAAAAGGAAAATAAAGAGAATTTCCTCATCTTTTCAAAAATATTTTATTCAAAAGTGGGCAAACATGGGCACTTATTAAAAAAATAACTGTGACTATTTTAAAAAAAAGTTACCTAAACTGGCTATAACTTGAAAACGGTGTACATAATGAAAATTTCACTAGTGTACTTTATGATTGCAAATTCGATTTTAAATCGCAAAATGAAATTGAAAAAAATTTGCGACCAGTATTTCGATTATTTGAAAAAATCGGTATTGATTCAAAAATTTATAACTCGGTCAAAACCCGTACTGGAAATTTCTGAATAGTTGGCATTTGATGTCCCTAAAACATATCAGGGAATGAAAAAAATAGTGTTTTTTGCAAATCATGTTTAAGTGACAAAAAGTGAAATTTAAAATCACCAAAATTGTTTATACTCTTCACCCAGAACTGGGCATCGGTATACGAGAGGATAAAGAGCACGATTCGGTAGTAAAATGGTACTGTGTGCGGACGGAGAGGATAAATCCCGAAATTACTGGTAGTACTTTACTCATGGGTTCATTTTCAAAAAAAGTTCATCCATAAAAAAAAGTACCGGTACCGAGAATCGAACCCAAGACCTTCGGCATATTGAACCGTGCCTTTGCCGTATAGGCCACCATGGTTCGGTTACTAAGTGGCGATCATTTGACCATATAAGCCACTCAATAGGATGAACTGTTCCAATGAACGAATGAACACACGAAAGGGACTATACTCTCGCAAAATAGCACTTTCCTCACGTTTCTTTTCGTGAGGGCTATCCCCTCGTTCTTTAACTTTGGGTGTATGGCTTTCACTAAAAATATGGTGAATTTTAATGTTTGTTTGTAATTACAATGTAATTACAAAAGCTGACTCGGTAATAACAGCTCCCAGTACCGAAAAGGACATAATAAAAATGAAAGTATTAAAAAAACGTTTGTTTTCTGACATTGAATTTAGGGGAACTATACACCCAAAGTTAAAGAACGAGGGGATAGTCCTCACGAAAAGAAACGTGAGGAAAGTGCTATTTTGCGAGAGTATAGTCCTCTCGTGTGTTCATTCGTTCATTGGAACAGTTCATCCTATTGAGTGGCTTATATGGACAAATGATCGCCACTTAGTAACCGAACCATGGTGGCCCATACGGCAAAGGCACGGTTCAATATGCCGAAAGTCTTGGGTTCGAGTCTCGGTACCGGTACTTTTTTTTGATAGATGAACTTTTTTTGAAGATCAACCATGAGTAAAGTACTCGCGGTAATTTCGGGATTTATCCTCTCCGTCCGCACACAGTACCATTTTACTAACGAATCGTGCTCTTTATCCTCTCGTATGCCGATATCCAGTTCTGGGTGTACCCTTTCTCAGCCCTTTTTTTATTATCGGCCTATCAGTACTTTGATCATGAATTACAGCTTAAATAAAGAGTTTTTGACTGTTCCAAAGTAATAAATACCCGAGCAGGGGTAAATAACACGGGAATACCAAATTTTGGTATTACTTGGGCAAATAACAGCGACCAAAATGTGCCCTTGGTTGCCCAGTAATAGATGGTAAAATACCATGAAATCATACCAAAATCTTGTATGTGTAAGGGCACAACAATACCAAACCATGTTATTCCAAGGGTAAAATAATACCTCAAAATAAAACCTTTTCAATACCAAGTTGAGGTCTTCTGGATTTTTGAACATTGCTTGAATACCAAAACTTGGTATTGCCATGGTTTTATTTTTAGGTATTCCCGCGCCCTTGGAAAATCATATTTTGGTATTTCTGTGGTCTTTCACATGTACATGATTTTGGTATGATTTCATGGTATTTTACCATCTATTACTGGGCAACCAAGAGCACATTATGGTCGTTGGTATTTGAACAACTAATACCAAAATTTGGTATTTTCATACCATTTTTAGTGCAGCAGTTGCAGTTAGTGAAAAAACGGAAATTATTCATATGCAACAGCCAAATCTACTCACCTGATGATTCCATGTTGTTATTAGTGATATTCTTCACCACACCGAATGCATTTGTCATTGATGAACGGCCTGTGCTTGAAGTTCTTGAAGCTTCGGAAAAATAACAAGATTGAAAAATAAGTATTATTAAAATGAAACTGAATTGAAATTCACCAAAATTCATTAATCTGTCGATTGACTCGTTTTTCAAAGTATTTGGTTATCCCGACTTAGAGATATTTCAACGTTTTTGGAAAAAAAATATTAGTGGGTATATCACACTAATTTTTAAAATCATCTTTAACATTTTTGGGTTTCAAGTCATTTTAGCGCAAAATTAATTGACTCGTAAAATTTTTTTTAGCAAATTTCCCATAGTTTCAGAGAAAATTGATAAAACCTTTCAATATTCAAATAATACAAAAATGTGCCATCCTGACTTAGAAAATTTTCCACAATTTCAAGTCATTTCTGTAGGGGGTATATCAAAAGTGTTTAAAATCAAGTTTGAAATTTCCGGTTTTGAGTGAAATCATTCGCTTTGAGACATGATTTTAGCGCAAAATTAATTATTTTGTCAAAATTGGTCAAAATTTTCCCATAGTTTCAGAGGAATTTGATAAAACACATAAATACCAAAATAATACGAAAATGTGCCATCCTGACTTAGAAAATTTTCCACAATTTCAAGTCATTTCTATAGGGGGTATATCAAAAATGTTTAAAATCAAGTTTGAAATTTCCGGTTTTGAATGAAAGCATTCGCTTTGAGACATCATTATAGCGCAAAATTAATTATTTTGTCAAAATTGGTCAAAATTTTCCCATAGTTGCAGAGGAATTTGATAAAATACTGTAATACCAAAAGAATACCAAAATGTGGTGTTCGATCATTGACAAATTCTGCAATTTTGCAATATCAAAACAATACCTTAAATTGGTATGATACCACATTTTGCTCTTTCATAATCCTTAAGACAAATTTTAAAGGGTCCAGGAATATCAAAATTTGGTATTGATACCAGAGAAAGGTATTATTACGCATTTCCCTTGTTATTTACCCATGCTCGGGTAGCTCAAATAAAAGTGAGCAAGCAGCTCATCATTGTTGATACATCTGAAAATATTGATTTAATAGCGGAATACGGCAAAAGTGATGAGAATTGGTTGAGTGATTAAAATGGGTATATTTCCCCTAACACCTAGATAAAGTTTCAATTTTGTTATTAGGAGTTATTTTTTCACTTTATCTGAACCCACTGTGCCCCAAAGTGCACACACCATGGCCCCCAAGAGGACGCAAACAAAAATGTAAGAAAAGCGCATAAAAAATTAAAACCAATAAGAAGTTGAAAAGGCAAAAACATACAAAATGCCCCAACCAATTTAGCTACTGGTTCTTTCCGGCACATCAAGCACGTGAGGCTGGCAAGCTGAAGGGAGCAATAAAAAAATAAGCGCCCAAAAAAAAGGTCCAGCAAATAAGTGCATTCAGGACTTCTCCGTAGGATGCAAAAATGATGGCAGCATCTTTTGGCGAGGGTTTGCTTGCACACAACAAAAAAAGTTATAACAACAGTGTAGCACATTGTTGTTATACAGGGGGTCATCGCATGACTGTTGAGACCCTCGAAGAACGCCTACATTTTGCCATTAAGCTGGGTGATGGAATTTTTTGGGGTGCCTTTCCGAGGTCCAGACAGTCATCAAAAATCGTGGAATTCGTAGAAGTTTGCGCGCTTAATTTTCTTTGAAAATTTTAGCATGGATTTGTATTGTAAGACTTTTGTTCGATTTAATTTTTAATATTACAATTGCAATGAGTTAGTTTATTGGTTTATTTTTATATTTATTTTATTAATATGTTTATTTTATGTCGTGTTAGTTTCTCAAACTGTTTAAAAAAAATTCAATCAATTTATGAACACAAACAAACCTTGTTTACCCGTGACATATCCTGCGATATCCACTCTCCAAGGGGGAGAAAGTTTTCTCCCTTTGAGTAATAATTGACAATTTAATTTCAATTAAGCAAACGCAGCCAGCGCCGTGTCTCATGCCAGTCTAGGCCCAATGAAGCCACAGCACAGCCACACTTCCATTAACCGTCACTAGCCTTTAGTGATCCATCAATCAGCCGTCCGGCTGGGCAAAATCGTCCCCTCATTCAAATGTCCAACGCTGGGAGTGCGTTACAATGTTGCAAAACGCGCGCGAGCTTCGACTGCAAAGGTGAGGGCAGTTGTTTTTCAAGACATTAGAGTGGCAGGTTGGAAAACGGGCCTTATTATCTCCTAGGCAGGCTGGAGCTGACGGTGAAATGGTGGTACATCTGGCTGGCCATTTGAAGTCCACGAATCCTGAGGGGATATCCTGGCAGCCAGGTTGGGGATGGAAAAGCAGGATGATTAGTGGTGCTGAAGATCGGGGTCAGCATATTGGGGGAAAATGCTTTGAGTTCGCTCTTGACTTAATCATTTTCTTGGAAGCAATTAATCCTCAATTGCTAAAACAAATTGTCTTGTTTTCAATGTCCAAGTACATGGTAATTATCAAGTATTATTAAAAAAAACGTTACCTAATCCACCTTTAGGTGGTTGATGCCTTCCTCACATTCATAAAGTCAATACATTCGTAAAAATAGCAAAATTCTCCCATAACATGTTTAACAAATTAATTTTATTAGTCGTTTCTTTTGATAGGATTCGCAGACCTTCAATATTTCTGGCTCATCGGCAAGGTCTGAAAAAAAAAACTATCCAACGATAGTTCGCATGGAAGATTCAGACAATATTTCTATCACAATATCTGAAATCCAGCCTCCAAAAAGTGTATAAATAACACTTAAGTGCTAATAACATTTGTTAGGGTTGTCAGATCTTCGATGTTTTAGGCTCATTTGAAAGATATTTCAATTATCTAACTAACGACGGGTTGGCCTTTTAACAATCTTCCGGACAAACTCCAAAATCGTTTTTTAGCATAACTTTTTAAGAGCAATTCCAGCCCAAAACAGGAATTTTTCAGGTACTTTTTTCTCGACCCTCTCCAATTTCAATGGAACTTTGTAGACATGTTATCCTACGCTTATATAAGCCATTTTTGTGTATATGGAGCCAGTTCCACACGATAATGACATTTGAGAAGGGCGTAAGTGTTTTAAATATTTTTGTAATTCGGAATTTAAATATTTCTGTATTTCGAAGCCGTTGCATCGTATCAAAAAGTGGTCAAAGACAAACTTGTAGGAAATTTGACGGGCTTTTCGATAAAAATACATTGAAAGAAAAAAACACCCAACTTTTATGAGATTTTTTGATTTTTAAGTTTAAAAGTCAAATTTGAGGGGGAGCCCACGATTTTTTTTCGTTCAACATTTTTGTGAAGATAGCCTAAGATGTTACAAAAAGACTCACGAAAAATGCAGGATGGAGCAACTCACCTAAAAAAATACAAAAATCATTTACTGAAACTGTTTTTTTGAAAAGTGCTCTAAACGTCAAAATTTTCAAAAACCGAATACGGGAATCGATTTTCCAGACAATTTTACATAAAAGTCTCCATATTGACCATTGTCCTAAGTCCAATCCTTGTGAAGTTACAGCGGTTTTAAAAAATAAAAATGTAGAAAAAATAGGTTTTTTGATGGTTTTTGGCAATTTCTATATGACAGACTTAATTTTTCAGTCTCGTAAATATTTTTACCGGAAAACTCGTCAAATTTCCCATAAGTTTGTCTTTGACAACATTTAAATTGGATGTATGAGCTTGCAGATATAAGCTAATTACCTTGCTCATAATTGAAAACATCATATTTTTTCAGTGTAGTATAGTAACCTGGATAGTAAATTAGCTTATATCTGTAAGCCCATACATCCAATTGAAATGTGGTCAAAGACAAACTTATGGGAAATTGGACGAGCTTTCCGGTAAAAATATTTACGAGACTGAAAAATTAAGTCTGTCATATAGAAATTGCCAAAAACCATCAAAAAACCTATTTTTTCTACATTTTTATTTTTTAAAACCGCTGTAACTTCACAAGGATTGGACTTAGGACAATGGTCAATATGGAGACTTTTATGTAAAATTGTCTGGAAAATCGATTCCCGTATTCGGTTTTTGAAAATTTTGACGTTTAGAGCACTTTTCAAAAAAACAGTTTCAGTAAATGATTTTTGTATTTTTAGGTGAGTTGCTCCATCCTGCATTTTTCGTGAGTCTTTGTAACATCTTAGGCTATCTTCACAAAATTTTGAACGAAAAAATCGTGGCTCCCTCAAATTTGACTTTTAAACTTAAAAATCAAAATCTCATAAAAGTTGGGTGTTTTTTTCTTTCAGTGTATTTTTATCGAAAAGCCCGTCAAATTTCCTACAAGTTTGTCTTTGACCACTTTTTGATACGATGCAACGGCTTCGAAATACAGAAATATTTAAATTCCGAATTACAAAAATATTTAAAACACTTACGCCCTTCTCAAATGTCATTATCGTGTGGAACTGGCTCCATATACACAAAAATGGCTTATATAAGCGAAGGATAACATGTCTACAAAGTTTCATTGAAATCGGAGAGGGTCGGGTACAACCGATTCCCTATTTGGCATGGAATTGCTCTTAAGCACTTAACTATAACGTCATGATTCGAAATCCGGACACTTAGTAGCATATCATTTTTGTAATAGCTGGCAAAAAATCATGTAATAAGTTGGAAATGAAGAAATGTCATCAGGATGTAGTATTAACAGTCAGTTTTAAGAGAATGCATGCAAAATATGTCTTTTCTAACAATTTTTCATCAGAATTTTAAAATTAAAATGACTTGTTCTGCTTCGAATCCCGGACACTGACAAAAGCTGATTCGAAATCCGGACACTTTTGCTTCGAATTCCGGACACTCGATTTTACTTATGAATCGCACAAATTTGGACTGAAATGTTAGTGAATGGCATTCTTTAGGTCTCAAATAAGCTATTAACATTAAAATAATCGATAGTTTATATAAAAATTTGCTAGAATTTAAGAAAATCGAAACCATAAATTTCTGCTTTGCCTTCCCGGTGCTTCGAACGCCTATGAAATATTTCAAGTGAAATGTTTCGCATTTTTGGTAAACTTATAATTTTATTGTATTTAATTGTTTTGGCATTAACTACAGCGTTCGAACAAACTTTAAGTGAAAATTGATGTTGGAATTCATCAAATTACACAGTTGTGACATTCATAATGCGAACTTATATCCAAATAATTGATAAAACAAGATGAAGTGTCCGGGTTTCGAAGCGTCCGGGAATTCGAATCATGACGTTACATGCTGATTTTAAATAGAGACCTATGGGACCCCAAGACGGAACGAATAAGACTAATACGGCCAAAATCCGTTCATCCAGTCCGGAGATAATCGAGTGACAATTTTTTTGTCCACCCACCTACACACATCACACAAATCCAAAATAAAATTAAATACTCAAACTAAAATTCATATTTAAATCTTGTAATTCTGTACTCGCATCCTCCTTCCATTTAGATGATAAATGCAAAAAGTGTGCAACGTACAGATTTGTTTTTTTTTCTTCTGAATTTCTCTAAATTTAATTTTTCAGTGTAATCTCCTGAAAAAAGATACATTTCCGCCTGCACTGCACCAACTCGAAAGTTGTGGGTGTAACGCTGACGGGACGGCTCGATATCCAGTAGACTTCCACTGAACTTGGTGCTGGGTCGGGCCAGAAATCATTCGCTGCTGTCCGCACCGGGTAATGGTAACACGGAAAGGTATGCACGAAAGCTGCCACATTCCTCGCCAGCGCAACTTTGTAGGCACTGTCTCTCTCCTACCTCCTCCTCCTCCTCTTTGACCCAGCCAGTCGCTCCAAGGAAGAAACGGCAGATGATTGATGAAGCTTTCGCGCAGATCTGTACGTCCGAGTATTGCTCGCAGGGTCTTAAACTAGAGTTATTGAAATGATCCCGTAATGTCAATTCTCGTACCCCACCACCACCACCACCAGATAAATTGCGATCCTTGGCCGTCGAAATGGAACCATTTTTTCCGTTGGATATTGTACCATTACGAGATCGGTTGATCGGTTCAAATTCCACGGCATCGACGAAGAGACTTGTCTGGACCGAGCGACGAACTTCTTCTTTCCACTCAACTCTGAAAAAAGTATAAAAATAAAAATAAAACGCTAATGACGCTAATTCGATATGAAAATGATGCTTTCTATACGACGGGGGAAACTAAAACCAAGAAAACGACCCCAAGAAGCCGAGAGACCCCATTGGACTTATCGGCCATCGTGCCGTGCCGGGTTGGGGTCTTTGGGATTCGTTTGGAATTTTTGCATGCTGTTTTACACGAGTGTGTTTGTGGGATGAGAGAGAAAAGTTTGTTGACTCTCGAGGGCGATACGATTCGTTTGGTTTCCTTTTGCCACCCGCACCAACGTCCTCCGCCAAGCCAGGAGTCCCAATTTCATTTGGGTGGATCGCGACTTTGTATCATATTTTACGAGAGATTGTATTAATTTCATTCTCGAATGCCTTATGGGTTGGGGTGTGAGTCGAGGGATAGAGGGCGTTGGGTCGGGACATTGGTATGCGGGAACGGCAGTGTGCTGCTCAAATTTGGAGGCAATAAAACTTGAACTTTGATGGTAGTATTTTATCTTTACGGTTGATCTTATAATTAGTCATTTTTCAGATATAATTTAATACTATCGTTATTTTCGATCAGAGAAAAAAAGATCGTAAACAAAATCTTCAAAATGAGTTTGACAAACTTTTCACAAAAAACAGCATTCTATTTTAGTATTATTACTCAGTTCATTCAAAACTACCAGCTTGATTTGTAGGAATTTTAACCACGAACATTTTTCTCTAGGAGGATTGGGAATTTCAACACTTTAGAGCCAAGATGTTTAAGTTTTATTGAAAAAAGTGCAAATTTTCAAAAATTTCTCAGAATTTGCAGGTTTGGCCTAAAAATAACACGAGATTCCAAGCTTAACGGTGCAAATCAACCAAAGCATTCGCACCCAAATTTTTGTTACCGACATTTAACTATCTTCAAAACTACGGGTACTACGTTAATATGATTTAATTCATCCCCTAAAGTACTGCCCACAAAGTAAATAGCAACAAAGTTTGACAAATTGTACAATCCCGTTGTTACAGTTTGACAATTTTGAAATAAGAAGACAACAACTTTCTTGGTTTTTGTGCACCTTTAAAGACCAGTAGAGCGCAATTCCAGCTAAAACACTAAATTATCATGTACTGAGATTTTCCCACCAGAGATCTCCACCGGATTTCCCGCAAGATTAACTTTAACCGCATTTGCACATATTGGCATGATGACAACAGCTCATTTATGTTGCATGCCAAGGACAGCAGAATATTTTTTTCAGTGTTATTAGCTGGATTGACAAAATCTGTTTAGCAAACGATCTGAAATCAACAACCCAATACTTCTAATAACAATGCAATAGTGTGCAATCTTATGAGAAATTTGGCGCGATATCCGATGAAAATAATTTCAACAGTGAAAAATCCAGTTTTACATTTTAAAAGGGTCAAAAATTACCAAAAAAATGGGCAAAAATATCGTTTTTACAAAACAAATATTTCTAGATCTGCTGTATCTTTGAAAAAAGTAAGACTTAAGACAATGGTCAATTCATGTAAAATTGTCTGGAGCAACGATTTGCTGGGTCAATTTATGAAAATTTTGACGATTTGGCCACTCAAAAAAAATTTTAAATAAGGATTTTATATTGTTTTAGGAGAGTTGCCTCGTGTTGCATTTTTCGTGAGGATCGTGACAAAACAATAAAAAAAGTGATAGAAATTTGCGTGTATTTTTTCAAGTGTGTTTTTTGTTCAAAAAGAAAGATTTATTATTTGGCACGAAATTGCTCTTATGGTTTCTTTTTGTAATGTTGAAATTACAAAATAATAATGTGAACTTAAAAATAAAAATGTGAATAGTGAAGATTGGAGCTACGCCCGTTTGTAATGTTATCTGCGGTAGTTAACTCCCTTTTGAATTGCTGGTCCCGCCCGTGTGGATCAATCGGACCGCGCACTGGACTCACAATCCAGAGGTGCCGGTTCGAATCCCGCGGCGGGCGCTCTAAAATTCTTTGTGTAAATATGGGTATTCGGCGCCGTCGCTCCGTGCCATACTTTCATACACTTAGGAGCCCAGGGCGGCGAAGTCCTTGTAGATAAAAGGAAGACACTAGTGGTTGGTACTAGCAATGGTGGCTGACAGCTATAAAGTCAACTTCGTTTTTTTTGAATTGCTGGCGAATTTGATCATGTCTCGGTTTTCATTCCACTTTGGTTGATATTTTGCTCACTAAACCATTTATGGAGTTAAAACATTCTCGGGAAACGGGAGACGGGTATCTAAATATCATTTATTTATGCGGAGATTATAGTAAGCGCGATTTAAATGAAAACGAAATTTGAACAAATTTCAGGAAAATGACTTAATGTGGACAAAAAAGTTTGTAATAGTCCCAAAAGACTTTTCAAATCATTTTCCATAAATATTTGACAAAATTATAAAGTTACTTATAAATTTCTTTAGCTTTCATACTTGCAAAGAATTTAAAGCTTTTCACCCCACGAAATTATAAATCGTGAATAAACCACGTGGCCTCCTAATTTGAAATTTCAAACATTGAAAAAACTCGCAAAATAAACCATAGAAAGAACCTTAGCTGCCAAAGAAAGCAGATCTCTTCTCACTCTCCGTACCACTCGCTGCCCATTTAACCCGTTTTCCTGAAGTTCTCCAGCCTGAAGGGTGGAAAATGAGCTGCGGAGGGGGAGGGAAGAAGAAAGCAAAGGCTAGGTGATGCTGGGCTTTTGATATTCACCAAAAATGCCCCGTACATATAAAACGTGTATATATAATAAAATAAAATGTTATAAAAGACGAAGAAAGAGGGAATATAAAAATTTATTTACGCTTAACCACTTATAACAACAAGAGCCAAAGAGAGAAAAAAAGAAATAAGCTGAAAGGCAAAAGCTGAAGAGAGAGAGAGAGAAGTAAGGAGATCGAAAGAAGAATGTGGCAACAACAGCAAGCTCAAAAAGCACAAAGAAGAAGTCAGAATGAGAGGTGCCTAAAGTGGAGGAAGATATTAAACAAGAGATGTTCGCTTTAAGGAATGTTTTGATGCTTTTTTTCTCTCTCTCTCTCTCTCTCTCTCTCTCTCTCTCTCTCTCTTTCACTCGTTTCTCCCCGCGATCGCGTCTTCTTGCTTGATGAAGTTTTATTTTGTTTTTTTTTTCGTCTCTTTGTTTCTGAGCTTCCATCCATAGAGCGAGTTATTTTCTTTCCTCGTCTTTATTCAACTTTCTTCCTTGCGGACACGTTTTGGATCGAACGCTTTATTGGAGAGATATTAACTGGATACGTGTCCGCGCCGTGTGTGTGTGTGTGTGTGTGTGTGTGTGTGTGTTTGTGTGCATACAAAAATGCTGTATATCGAGTATGGCCCGACCAAATAAATTCCTAAAATTCCTCTCATTTTATGTTGTAGGGCATTGCACATACTTTACTGGGCTTCTCGGTTCACTGGCAAAGAAAGGATTGCATATCCGCAGTCCAAGCCGGCCAAGCCATTGCTGAGCAGGATCTTGGTTGTATCTTGCTCGAAACTGTATGGAATTTTAAAATATTTTACGATATTTTCAATCGAATGACCGTAGCATCTCAAAGATACTGGCTTCACATTTATTTCAGGTTATTTTTAGCCATGGATGCGAGGAAAGAGATATGACAAATGTATAAATTTCACAATAATATGAAATAAGGTCAAAGCTTTTAATGCGAATACTCAAAAATTTGATAAATAATTAATATTCATTCATTAAAAATCATACAATCAAGACTTTCTTTGTTAATCAAAAGACAAAAAAGGGACATTTATTAATGAATGTCATGTATAACACAACTTGTCAATTTTTAAGTTTATATCAGTAAACGCTTCACTTTTATCAAAATTATTTTGGCTCCCTAAACACGTTCCAATCGACAGAATTTAATTTTAACGAATTCCCTGCCAGTATATAAAATTGTAAATTGCGGGTATAAATGCTATGGATCGTCACCTCCTTTTTTGTAACTCCCACAGATAAACATGGATACGCATGGTTGCTTAAGATTATTCCATTTATATTTATATTTTATCTATCATACTTTGACGAAAATGAATCGTTTACTGACATAAACTTCAAAATTGTCAAGTTGTGTAATGAAAAAAAAAATGGTAAATGGGTTCTAGCTCTGCATCATTCGTAAAATCTGTTCACTAAAGATTATTCAACGTTACTTCTTAGTTTGGTATAATGGGGCAGAATAAGAGTCTCTACCATCATGAAATGTCAGTAAAAGACACACCCCATCCTGCCAAGTACCACAAACGATGCAAATGAGCAAGGACAAGCACAAATTAATTCGACAAAAGACCCCCACAATTGGCATCGACGCGAGCACTGCTGACTACCGGTCACCAACAGCATCATCCCCGGTAGCTGGCCACAACAGGCTGAATCCCAAAAGGTGGGTACTTATCTTCTCAGAAATAATTATATTATTTAAATTTCATTTCACCCAACGCAAAACGGCCAGCAGAACCTTCGCCAGATGCCACCGGGTTGGCCCAGGCCTGGTGTGCGAGAGCGGAAAAATTAAATAAATATTTTGGAATTCGCTCCGAGCTTTGTAAAAAGGTCAAAATTTCTTCTCTTTCTTCCCGAAAGCGGCCGAACGTCTCAAGTGGCTGCCGTTTCGTTTTGATCGAAAACAGCCGGCCAACCTGCGGCGGACCAAGCTCGAAAACTTGAAACGCGCGCGCACACCCCTTGCCACCGCCGTTGTAGTCCGTTCCGGAGTCCGGCACCCGACTTGGCGGATTAATTCACTTTTTAGAATTTATTCTAAAATTGTTAAACAGAGATTAGCTTTATGTTGAAAATTATTAGAACAATTTAGAAACATTAAAAAAAACCAATAAACATAGTAACTTAAAATAAACAAGAGCACACACTTAAATTTTTAAATCTTTTCCAAATTTAAAAGGATAAAAAGCTCACAACACCCGGCCAAACGTGATATTTTGCTGCTATCGCTTTTCAAGTTACTGCTTTTTTGCGCGCTAATGTATGGAGATTTAAAACGCGCGAGATGTCGGAGAAACCAAAACCACGACAAATAAGAAGAGGCCAGGCCAGCCGTGTGGAGTATTCGTAAAGAAGAAAATCAAGAAGAACCACGATTGACTCACACACACGCACACATCTGAAAAGACCCCGAAGGCAAGCATTCCATTGATCGGAACACTGTTCCAAAATTTATGTAAAATCAATACTGAGGGTTTTATAACATTTTGATACATTTATTCGTTTGAACAATATTTCTATTTTTATTTAATTTTAAATTAAAATCAACAGTATTGTTTTCACTGTGCCCTCGCCAACATTGGTCCAACATCATCAAATTCTGCCAAACTCCGCGAGCGCGAAAGCCACCGCATCCTTTGCTTGTATTGGTCAATCTTTCTCTCCAGAGTTTTTGGCTCTCAAGTAACTGGCCAGACACTCTACCAGCTCGCGCTTGGACTCGCGGATCGCGAGCGCGCGGGCTGTCATAAAATGCGAATGTTTTCTCCGCAGCTTCTCTGAAGCGTTCGCGCCCTTTTGAAACAAGCTGATGCCGGGACGAACTGGCCGGGTGTTTTGGTGCCAAGCACCAGGGCATTCCAGGTGAGTCAAATTGGGACTAGGGATGGGGTTACAATAAACTGAATTTGAACTGATTATTCTAGTAACATTTTTTGGACCTTCCGCAAGGCTTAGAAATTACATACAAACAAGTAATACTTAATTATTTGGTTCAAAATCTAATTTCTTATCATTTCTTTGAATTTCATCAAAATGAGCAATTCTCTGAGATTGCGGTCATTCGATTTTTTTTTTTTTTTAATCCAGCTGAAAATTTTTTGGTGCCTTTGGTTGCCCGGGTTAATAACAAAATTAATAATATTTCAATAACAAATCCTGTTAAAATAACAAAAAGTGTTATTATTTTATCCTGAAGTTCAACTTCAAGAAGAAAAAATAATAACAGTTTCTGATAAAATAACAAAATTTGGTATTGAAGTGATATTATATTGAAAATGTTTAATAACACGCTAATAAGAGGAAATATTATTCATTTCATAAACTCTCCTAATAACAAAATTTGTTATTCGTTTGGTATACTGACAATCCATAACACAATCTGTTATTATTTTTCTTTTGGTAAATATGTTAAGATCTTTGGGATAATTTTGTCTAATTTCGTCGGGGTCATTATTTTGGCCATGAAACGGGGTCCTTAAGCTAAAATTATTCTAAAAAGTTGAAATTTTGGAAGATGATTTTTTAAATTATTTGATACACCGCCTAAGGGACTTTGCTAAAATTGACTAGAACTATGGGATAATTTTGACCAATTTCAGCCGGATCATTATTTTGGGGGTCCTTAAGCTAAAATTATTCTGAAAAGTTTAAATTTTGATAGTTGATTTTTTTAATTATTTGATATACCCCCTCAAAGACTTTGCCTAAAATGGTAGAACTATGGGATAATTTTGACCAATTTCGTAAAGGTCATTATTTTGGCCATGAAATGGGGTCCTTAAGCTAAAATTATTCTAAAAAGTTGAAATTCTGAAAGTTGATTTTTTTAATTATTTGTTATACCCCCTAAGGGAATTTGCTAAAATTTGCTAGAACTATGGGATAATTTTGACCAATTTCGTCGAGGTCATTATTTTGGCCATGAAATGGGGTCCTTAAGCTAGAATTATTCTAAAAAGTTGAAATTTTGAAAAATGATTTTTTAATTATTTGATATACCCCTAAGGGATTTTACTAAAATTGGCTTGAACTATGAAATAACTTTGACCAATTTCATCGGGGTCATTTATTTCACCATGAAATGGGGTTTCAAGCTAAAATTAATACGATAAAATTAACTTTTGAGAGTTCATTTTTTTAATTTTGTTATTTTCCTAACGGAATTGATTTATTTATTGAGAATTTTTGAAGTGTAAATAACAAAAACTGTTATTATTTTCACAGAGCCAGGAAGTCGGAGCTGACGTTGAAGTTCGAGCTGGAGTGAGACCTCGGAGACTGCATCGGATTCAGCAAATTTTCAGCAACTTTTACTTGGAGTCGGAATCTGTGAAGTCGGGTATTTTTGGAGAGCTGAAGTCGTCGTTGACGTCATATCCTGCATCCAGAGTCGGAGTTGTCTTCAAACTATGGATTCAAAGTCGCTTGGAGGTACCCGACTCTGCAGCCCTGACTAGTACAGAGGAGTTATGGCAACTGCAGGTTTATTTGCAGATGGCAAATAAACCAAAACAATAACTTTTTTTGTTATGGAGGCATACCAGTTCAATAACATTTTTTGTTATTATGCTGCTCCACCTCTCCGCACAAAATAACAAATCTTGTTATTCCTTCATGATTCCTTCTGTGTATACCCGAGCAGACGGAAATAACTTGGGAAGGTCAGTTTTTGATATTGTGAGCAGATCGAAATATGTTATTGGGATGATCGGATTAGTTGTTAACATAACAAAAATCAATAACAAAGATTTGTTCGAAGAATAACTTAAACTGTTATTATGTTGTTATTGCAGTAACAAACCAATAACACAAACAAACAAACATGGGCACTTTCTTTAAAAAATTAAAAACTGCGACTCTGTTATTATTTTTCTTTTGGTAAATATGTTAAGATCTTTGGGATAATTTTGTCTAATTTCGTCGGGGTCATTATTTTGGCCATGAAATGGGGTCCTTAAGCTAAAATTATTCTAAAAAGTTGAAATTTTGGAAGATGATTTTTTAAATTATTTGATACACCGCCTAAGGGACTTTGCTAAAATTGACTAGAACTATGGGATAATTTTGACCAATTTCAGCCGGATCATTATTTTGGGGGTCCTTAAGCTAAAATTATTCTGAAAAGTTTAAATTTTGATAGTTGATTTTTTTAATTATTTGATATACCCCCTCAAAGACTTTGCCTAAAATGGTAGAACTATGGGATAATTTTGACCAATTTCGTAAAGGTCATTATTTTGGCCATGAAATGGGGTCCTTAAGCTAAAATTATTCTGAAAAGTTTAAATTTTGAAAGTTGATTTTTTTAATTATTTGAAATACCCCCTAAAGGACTTTGCTTAAAATGGTAGAACTATGGGATAATTTTGACCAATTTCGCCAGAGTCATTTTTTTGGCCATGAAATGGGGTCCTTAAGCTAAAATTATTCTAAAAAGTTGAAATTCTGAAAGTTGATTTTTTTAATTATTTGATATACCCCCTAAGGGAATTTGCTAAAATTTGCTAGAACTATGGGATAATTTTGACCAATTTCGTCGAGGTCATTATTTTGGCCATGAAATGGGGTCCTTAAGCTAGAATTATTCTAAAAAGTTGAAATTTTGAAAAATGATTTTTTTAATTATTTGATATACCCCCTAAGGGATTTTACTAAAATTGGCTTGAACTATGAAATAACTTTGACCAATTTCATCGGGGTCATTTATTTCACCATGAAATGGGGTTTCAAGCTAAAATTAATACGATAAAATTAACTTTTGAGAGTTCATTTTTTTTTAATTTTGTTATTTTCCCTAACGGAATTGATTTATTTATTGAGAATTTTTGAAGTGTAAATAACAAAAACTGTTATTATTTTCACAGAGCCAGGAAGTCGGAGCTGACGTTGAAGTTCGAGCTGGAGTGAGACCTCGGAGACTGCATCGGATTCAGCAAATTTTCAGCAACTTTTACTTGGAGTCGGAATCTGTGAAGTCGGGTATTTTTGGAGAGCTGAAGTCGTCGTTGACGTCATATCCTGCATCCAGAGTCGGAGTTGTCTTCAAACTATGGATTCAAAGTCGCTTGGAGGTACCCGACTCTGCAGCCCTGACTAGTACAGAGGAGTTATGGCAACTGCAGGTTTATTTGCAGATGGCAAATAAACCAAAACAATAACTTTTTTTGTTATGGAGGCATACCAGTTCAATAACATTTTTTGTTATTATGCTGCTCCACCTCTCCGCACAAAATAACAAATCTTGTTATTCCTTCATGATTCCTTCTGTGTATACCCGAGCAGACGGAAATAACTTGGGAAGGTCAGTTTTTGATATTGTGAGCAGATCGAAATATGTTATTGGGATGATCGGATTAGTTGTTAACATAACAAAAATCAATAACAAAGATTTGTTCGAAGAATAACTTAAACTGTTATTATGTTGTTATTGCAGTAACAAACCAATAACACAAACAAACAAACATGGGCACTTTCTTTAAAAAATTAAAAACTGCGACTATTATCATAAAAGTTACCTAAAAATGGCTTTCACTTGAAAAAGGTGCACTTTATCAAAAATTCACTTCAGTACTTTTTGATTGCAAATTCGATTTTACATCAAAAAATGAAGTTGAAAAATTTATGCGACCAATATCTCGATTTTTTGAAAAAAATCTGTATTGATTCAAAAATTCATAACTCGGTCAAAGATTTTTTGCCCATTCTGGATTTTTTTTGAAAAGTTGGCCTTTGATGTCCTCTAAAACATATCAAAAAATGGAAAAAATAAAAACAGTGTTTTTTTGCAAATCAAGTTTTAGTGACAAAAAGTGAAATTAAAAATCACCAATTTTTTTAACGTGTATCATTTTTTTCAGTGTAGTCCATATCCATACCTACAACTTTGGCGAAGACACCAAATCGATCAAAAAAATTCTTCAAAAGATACAGATTTTTGAATTTTCACATATCATTTTTGTATTAACAGCTGCCAAATTTGTATGGAAAATTATATGAACGAACTAATGATGCAAAATGGCTTCTTTGGGCATGCCGAAGGCACCAAAAAAGTTTCAGCCGGATTTAAAAATACAAAAATTAAAATTAAAGATAAAAAGACCGATTCCGTAGAGAACTGCTCAGATGTCAAGATGTGGTTTTATCTCACTCCCCAGAATTCCAATCCTCAGCATATAATTTCTCAGGTATCCATTCTCCACACTCACAGTCATTTAATAAGATTAAAATTTTCGAGAACTTTGAAATTCCACTTCTTTTTTAAGGTTTATTCTTAGTGAATTGAAGAAAATATCGAAAATCACTCATTTCAATTAAATCAAAGAGGAGTAAATGTTAAGGAGGACTATGAAATTCATAAAGATTCGTACTTCTTTTATATATATTAACAAAATATCCTTCCAAGTTACATTAATCTCATGCAAAATTCAGCTTAGATTTCAAACTGCATGAATTCATAAAAAAATATTGGGTCCAATTTTTAACTTCAATTCTACAAAAACATATTTAAAGCCTATTACAAATAATAAAAGAAACAAAATTATATCTTTATTGAGATTCAGATAGAAATTTTGCCAAGCTGCATGTATAATGTTGGCAGTTGGGCGAGGTAATAATCGTTATTGTTTTTTTGACGGTCATTTTGCCGAATGTCGTTTCGCCGAATGGTACATTTCGCCGAAAGTCATTTCGCCGAATGGACGTTTCGCCGAATTCAATAAAAAATAACTTTTTTGTATAATTTATGCTATTTGTTTGCTGCAGTGCCATCTTGTAATTCACTCATGCAAACTTGAGAAGGAATGGCAAGATAATAATATAATAATTTAAAAAAGTAAAGAACGTCTCATGTTTCAAAGAATGCATAAACTCACAGAAATAATACAAATAATTTGTTTGAAAAAATTAAGAATGCAAAAACTAACAGAAATTTTTCTAAATGTTATGCTAAAAATCAAAATAACTACTCATGTTTGAAAGAATGCAAAAACTCATAAAAATTATACAATTAATTTGCTTAAAAACAAAGAATGCAAAAACTTATAGAAATTTTTCAAAATGTTGTGCTAAAAATCAAAAGAACTGCTCATGTTTGAAAGAATGCAAAACCTCCCAAAAATTATAGAAATAATATGCTTATAAAACTAATAATGCATAAACTCACCGAAATGTTTGAAAAGTATGCCAAAAATATAGAATGAAAAAACTGACAACAATTTTGAAAAATGTTGTGCTGAAAACCAAAAGAACTTCTCATGTTTGAAAGAATGCAAAAACTCCCAAAAATTATGCTATTATGCTTGAAAAACAAAGAATGCAAAAACAAACAGAAATAATCTAAATTATAAGCAACCAATTCAACAGAACTGATCATGTTTGAAAAAACGCAAAAACTCACAAAAATTATAAAAATAATTTGCTTTAAAAACAAAAAATGCAAAAACAAACAGAAATATTCAAAATTATAAGCAGAAAATAAAAGAACTGTTCATGTTTGAAAGAATGCAAAAACACTCAAAATAATTTTAAAAATATGCTCAGTAAACAAGGAATTCAAAAACTACCGGCATTTTTTTTCAAAAAGTTATGCTGAAAATCAAAATAACTGCTCATGTTGGAAAGAATACAAAAACTTACAAAAAATATACAAATAATATGCTTAAAAAGCAAAGAATGCAAAAACTAACAGAAATTTATCAAAATTATAAGCAGAAAATTAAAAGAACTGCGCATGGTTAACAGAACGCAAGAACTCACAGAAATAATTCAAATGATATATTAAAACAAGAATGCAAAAAACTAACAGAAATTAAAGCAAAAACTCACAGAAATTGTATGCTCAAATTCAATAACTGCTTATGTTTGAAAGAATGCAAAAACAGATTTTTTTTTCAACTAGATTATTTTTATAAGCGATTGTTTATGCATACAATAATGCACAAACTTATAAAAAGAACAAACTAAGAAACAAAAAAAATATTATTTTTTGAGATTGAAAAATCACCTTTTAGGAACATTATACTTTTTCAAAATATATATGTTAATACAATTTGTGTCCATTTTATATATTTATTATACGACTATTTGTCAATTCGGCGAAACGTCCCATTCGGCGAAACATCCCATGTGGCGAAACGACATTTGGCGAAATGACCTTCGGCGAAATGACCGTCGGCGAAACGACATTCGGCGAAATGTCCCGCACCCATGTTTTTTTATTGTACAGTCCAGACTCGATTATCCGAAGGCCTTGCCAAAATTTCAATTCAGATTATCGAATCACAAAAAAAAGTTTTGTTGTCTTATTTTTTATTAATGCGCTAAAGTATGATTCCTAAACAACTCTTAATTGATTCAGAATTTTTAATTCCAAGATGGTGGCCAAATTGGCGGTGATAACAAATTGAAAAAATACATTTTTAAATTTTATGGGCAAATGGGGTCGCAGAAATCGCATTTGATGTTTAAATTGAGAAAATAAAAAAATGTAAAAAAATTGTTTGGATAATCGAACTTCGGATAATCGAAAATTTGGATAATTATATATGTATGTTTTTTCTTTAAAATGTTTGTGAGATGAAATAACATTTTAAATCAAAGTAATTCCTTGTGTTAAAAATGTTTTTTTTTTTTTATAATTTACTACCGATTCACAGCTGCTTTGATGATACGGACAACAAAAACTACACAGTCTTAGAAAAAACCAAGCTTACATTTTTGCTGCATTGATTTTTTCTATATTAAAGGAATGTTAATTGAGTAAATCATTCCTTTAAAATTATTTCAAACGAGCGTCTCCATTAAAATTCAAGCAAATCTATTGCAAATCGTTGTTTGAGCGTAATCAACAGAACTGTAAATAATATTTATTTCAAAAACTACACACTCTTTTAATTCCACCATGCATCTTCTACACACAATCATATTAGAAATGGAAGTGGACAGACACACAGACAGGCAGCTAATAGAGTTATCTAAGCCCGGTCTCACGCACACTAGCACGCCATTTGTTTTGCTGGAGGGTACAAAATTTAACCTCAATCTTTTTCGTGTACGTACACACAATACATGCGCACGTAGATAACTCTATAAATTCGGTTCCTTTTCGTTGTGCCCGTATCAGCGCGCGGCATGATGACACACCAAACAGTTTCGCTTGCTTCACAATACACGCTCAGTAACCGCACTTCTATAAATATATATAGATCAGCACTGTTGAGGCACAAAGTGTATATTGAATGGGTCATTCATGAATGCTGTTGCCAAAAATAGATATTATATTACGACAGAAAAATGTTCAAAAAATCATGTTTAGTAATTAACAACGTTTCAAAACAAACAGATTGATATCTGCATCATTTATGAACGACCCTCCAATAAGAACCAACCCATCGCTAGAGCAAACGAGCCGCCGTACGAGTAGAGCTGGCCGAATTCGAACGATCAGGCAAGACTGTGCTTCACAGGATCATTTCTGTAGGCAAGTTTTCACCACAAGTTTTTTCCGAAAGGAAAAGATTTCCCACCCACGATGATGAGACATAGTGGCCCGTCTGGAGCGTGAAAATTGGCTCGGTTTGTGCTTCGCCCGTTTACGGCGAAGCCCCGAGCCGCTGATGATCGTGCTCTCTTGCGATGGCGGGCCGCGGTCTGAGTGGTTGTCTATTTAATAACAATTAAATAATTTTAATATTAGAAGGTCATTGAAATAGTTTAGTAACCTATTACTGTTTGATTAACTTTTTATTCATTTGTAAACTTTGAAGACGATAAGGAATGTTAATAATAAATTCTCATTTCTTTTTTTATGTAAAGTTCTCTTTTTCATTTTTAATATAAAATTCTTTAATTCTCTAATTCACTAAACGCTATCGTTATACTAGACGCAAACGTTTTGATATTGTCTTTAAACGATGCTCTCTGTGCTTTATTTGGCTATGCTTGTTGGAAATCCTAGGATGTAGCTACCCTGTTAGTACAAAAAAGTACAGACGCATTTAAATTTTGAAATAATATATTCATTAGGCCTAAATTAAACTTTTTTGGCTTTTTCTTACCATTTTAAAACATAGATTGAGATTTTTTTACAAATACAATCAAACATTTGACCGATTCCTGCTGAAGAAGTTGACAATCAAGAAATTAATAATTATAAAAACGAGAATTTAAGCAAACTATGCAGTACCTTCGGTTTATTTGGCAATTCGTGGAAGATAGTTTACATAAAAAGGTTCTATTTGAGAATGATTCATAACATTACAACAACTCGACGTCAAAATATGGTGATTAGGGCTCTCTGAACCCGCGTTGCCACACGTACAGATATATGAGTACATATTCAAGCTCAATAAAATTGTTTTCATATGATTTCAGCAATTAATCAAAGGTTTGATTTTTGTAGTAAAAAGAGTATCAGTTTCTTTAAGTTTTGACTTGTTCAGATTGCTAAAATAATGTTAAGTTGAAGTGTTAAACTCGTTTGAGCTTTTTTATGTACTCAAATATCTGTAGGGGAGAGTGGGGAGACTTGATCCCCTTTTTTTGTATCGCACATAACTCTGTCAATTACTCACAAAACTAAAAACTTTTTGCATAAATTGAAAGCTTAAACATTCATCTATGTTTGGCTAATAAGGGTATTTCATCAGATGAACTCTTCGAATCATGCCAAGCGTTTTAAAAAAATATTTTAAACCGGCATTTTAAAAATGTTAGGGGTAACTTGATCCCCCTTTCAACATTTTGAAGAAATCTTAAGCAAAATGTTTCTTTTTCATCCAAACTTTTAATTTCCTATAAGTTACAGCAATTTCACATTAAACCTGTACGTTTGTGTTCAAAATTTAACAAGTTTAGTATATAAAATATTTAAAAACTTAAAATATTATTTTTTAGATCAAAATTAAGCATGTTTACAAAAGCTGGAAATTTTTGTTTACAAAACTTTTGAAAAAAGGCTCAAACTGCAGTAAGTTATGTACAACTATACTAAAGGAAACTAAGTATGAAATCCCAGCCCAATTAATTAATCTTGAGGCTGATTCCAGTGACTGCAAAAATGCAGGGATCAAGTCTCCCTGAACGCACTTTTTTAAACAATTGATTGTAAAAATAGTATGACGATAAATTTAACATCAAATGCGTAAGGGTTTTGAAATTGATAAGTTTATCAAACAATTCATACACAAAAAATAATTTTTTTAATATTTTTTTAGTGTTTTCTATGCATATCAGAAAAAGAAAAAAAAATCTCTTGGAAGTTTTTTGCAGCTCGTTTTAGAAAAATGTGTGTAACTCAATCTAAACATTTTTTAATTTTTTTGTTTGTTTTCTATAATGAGTTTTAGTTAATTTCGCACAACTTTCTAGAACAAAGCTAATTATTTTACCCACATGCTGATGAGATACAGGCTTGGGATCAAGTGTCCCCGGGGATCAAGTCTCCCCACTCTCCCCTACGTTGTGGCAACGCTGCATCAGAACACGTTCCAATCAACAGAATTGATTTTTAATGAGTTCCCTGCCAATAAATAGAACTGTAAATTTGGGTATAAATGCTATGCAATCATCATAAGCAACCATGCGCCCCCCTTATTTTTGCTACCCCCATAGACGAACGTGGGTGCGCATGGTTGCTAATTATTATTCCAAACCATTTATACCCAAATTTACAATTTTATTTATTGGCAGTGGCTTAGATAAAACTTAATTCAATCGATTGGAGCTTGTTCACGGAGCCCAAATCGACTTTACCGTGTAGAAACTTAAGCGCTTACTGACATCAACTTAAAAAAAATGTCGAGTTGTGTAATCAAACCATTTTTTGATTAGTGAATAAAGTGGGCCGATCCCGGCGGTACTGCAATACCGGGCCAACCCGTGGCGGTCGTGGAGCAAGCCCCTAGGACGAACCGCCTGGATACAAAAATCAGTTTAACATTTGTTGTCTTCCTATGGAAAAGCTATCAGATGTTAAGCTGATAAGAACAGATACTACACTTTGATCTTAGCCTTTAGGCCGAGAAGCGATAACTGTAAGGGGTTTTAGACCTCGAAGTGGATCGTCAAAACCCTGATCGGGTAGCGATTTCAAAATAGTTGATGCTGCTAAAGAAGTTGATCTAATTGGACTAACGGGTAGAACAAATTGTTATCTTATTTTGTTTTATTCTTAACATCAGAAGATCGTTTCTGAAAAGAAAAATATATTAACCTTAACCCTGATTAGGGAAGATTTTTACTGTTTTTTTTCTGTTCAATTTTGTGAACATTATTATTGTTCAATCATCTTGAATGGTCTTATGATCCAGTATAGTTTCACATAATCATGAACTGTAGCAGTAACATTTCTAAAAATTCTAATTAGCTAATTTTAATTATTTTGCATTTTATTTTCTAACATGAATGCTTCGATACATACAAATGTTCTTTGTTTGGATAACTTTTAGAATTCTTCATAATTTGTTTTATGTCTAATAAGAAGCTTGTTTATTGAATTTTAATTTTCATGTACAACGGTAAGAAAAACCATTTATGATTACTTTTACATTTTAAAGTGCATAAAATCAAATTGACAAGGCAAAATTTTACGATGGATCAACTATCGTCCCACATCGCTTATTCCATTGCAAAAATTTGTAAGAAACATTTGTTCCACGATTTTGACAACTGTATTGAACAACATTTTTTGACTTCTGATATGTGGTATGAACAAATATTTTGCCTCAAAATTATCAGTCTAAATGTTATTTTTCTACAACAACATTTTATGACACTATGTAATGACTAAAGATAGTTTTAAGATAATAATTTGTTAATAGAAAACAGTCTGTTAAAGACGAAGACAAATAAATCAATATTAGCTTGAACTTATTATTGAACATCCCCAACCGCTGACCGGGGCCGAAACCGGAGAAAAATGTTGAAACTTTGCACGCGGACATAATATCTGCATACATTTTTTAAGGCCTGCCATCTCGCCTGGCCGATCTCTACATCTCACTCGCGCAGCTTGTCCCACCAACACCCCATCCCCCTAACTGGGACCCCCACCCTGGACCCCAAAACTGGTTCGAGCGAGAAGCAGCGTTCGCGCGAGGATACTAGCATGATGCTTTTTCATTATCTTTCTTAAATCGACACCTGATATTAAAATATACGAAAAAGGAGGCTATTTGGACGACGACGACGAGGGCAGAGAAATTTTACACAACATCCCAGGCAGAGAGGGGAAGGGTTGGGTTGCGTGCGGGGGGGGGGGGATGTTGCCAACTTGGGCAAGCAGTGGCCGGGTCAACTCCGAGCGATCGCGATGTGCCCTGCCGTGGCCCCTATTTGGTGGTTGCGTAAAGGAAGCTGCCCTTATCGAGCGCCCGAAATCGAGATGCCTCGTGCGTACGTGACTTCAACGGTTTTGGAGCTTCCAAAACCGGGGCCGTTTGACCACAACATATCGGCATCGGCGATAGGACTACTGGGCATGGTAATCGTTTTTTTTTTTAAATCATAAAAACAGTCAATATTAAATTGTACACCCAAAACTGGGCCGTTCTAGTCCGAGAGAATAATGGCCTCGAGACGAGAGAATAGTGGTACCATTTACGGACACAGAGAACTGAACTGCTCGAGATGGGCGAATGAATTATTCCCTTGAGGTTCATACGCAAAAAAAAAAGTTCATCCGTCAAAATGAATGTCGACTTCGGGAATCGAAACAGAGACCTTTGACATACTAACCCAATGACTTAACTGCCTCGGCCACCACAGTTTGGTGACTAAGGAGTGGTCAGATGTCGATGTATGACACTTGTTGGAGATTTATTGTATCAATTAACGAATGAACTCATTTTTTATGGTGGTGTGAGTTGGTAGCATTATACTCTCGATTTTGGCGCTGAGCACTCAATAAATTTTGAGCGAACGATTCTCTCGACTCGGAATTTCGGGTATAGTATTACACAAGGGATTGAATTATACATTTAAAATGATAAGGACATTCTCTGCCAACTCACACGAAATCGGGAAAAATGGCGAGACCCTTCTTCAATTTGTGTGATACTTTGTAATTTTGGTATCTGATTATGAAGCTGAGGTCCATGAATTATGAATCAATTTCGAATTTTATTTTCTCTTCGATAAACTTATCCAAACATATCCATTTGAAAATAAAGTGTTTTTTTTTTCTCAGACAATCTATTGCATAACATCGCCTAAAAACGACACATCATCCACCAAAATCACACATTCAGCGTCGCATACTGATACAGGCCACTGTGATGTTATGATTACCATTTGGGCATGTTTCTCCACCCCAGTCGAGACATCGTCACCGAGTGACAGAGTCTCAAAATATACGCACCACCATCCTCCCTATAGCCGTGGCACAGCGGCCTCAACGCGCTCGAACGTCAGCTGAAAGGAAAGTTCAGGCCGTAATTAAACATTTCCTTATTAAATTAAACAACTAATAATTGTCGGTTTCCGGCTGCTACCGTACGCGTTTATCAATGCGATCTTTTGCAAGCGAAGAAGCAGGCCCGCAAGCGTCGACGCGTAACGACGTGGCCACGGCCACGGAACCGGGGCTGGCAAGGGACCCGGGTGTTGGCGAGTGTGAAGATAAATACTACCCGCGCTGGATGCTGGATGGAGACCTCCCGTTTTTTTTACTTTATGATTTTCGTACATACTCAACTAAACTGCCTTCTCAGGTTCTCGAAAGTCTCAAGTGAGTTGGAGACAACAGCAGAAAAAAACGAGGGAAAATCGAAAAATATGCAAATAAGTGGTTTACATCAAAATATGCACACGGTTGACGAAAATTTCGACAAAAATTATACACTTTTGCAGAGTGATTGATACGTCTTGATGGTTGAAGAATTTGTTTCACGCAGTCATTAATTAATTTACTGAAAGCACATGTGACGGTCTCAAAACGCAATGTCTGAAAATTATTTTTCTCCTTTCTGGCAAGGTATGAATACCTAAACGAAGCGGAGTCAAAAATTAATACGGTCATGAACTCTTTAGACACAAAAATCCCATTATATTCGCAATTTTGAGAAATTTAACGCAAAACGAAAAAAAAATAAAAAAAGAATATTTTCTGCGATGAGCTCCTGGTCCTGAAACTGCAAATAATGTTTTTATTTGATCAGTACACTATTTGTAACTAAATGTCCTACTTATCATCTATCTTCTGATTTTGTTTAGCCGTACCGAATGTATGATTTAAAAAAAATAGTTTTTTCGAGAATCGTTGAAAATCACAACGTTACTTAATCCACCATAAGGTGGATGGTGCCTTCCTCACATCATTCCCCTTTAAGTTCAAGTTCAAGACGTTAAGCTTTATCACTCATTATTTAAAAGTGCTTATAACTATTGATAGGGTTGTCAGATCATCAATCTTGGAAAGGTCTTTCAAATACGCATGCTAGATCTGAACAACGTATTCATCAAAATATCTGAGATCTGGCCTCTAATTATTCCTGACAGAAATAATATATTTTTTGCAATTCCATCGTGAAACGACGGAAAAGCCTACTTTTCTGTATCAACATTTTTTGATTCAAACGATTTATTGACAAAATACATGAACATTTGACTTATAATTTTACTCAATGGGTGTTTTTTAAAATTTTGTATGGAACTCGTTGCAAAACTTGATTTTTTCAGCACTCGCCGTTTTTAACCAATTCGGTGAACCTCGTTGGATAAAATGTACGACTCGTGCTGAAAAAATCTTCTTTTAGCAACTTGTCGTATAAACTTCTATTGAAAAAAATTTCATTGCTAAACTATGTATAAAATGTTGTATGATATGTAATTTTTAGGGAAACTTAATATACTTTAAGATTCCACAACAAGCCAAATAGGCCTTTTTTCTACAATGTCTCAGCAATAAAGCAATTTGTAGGAAATTCATTCACACTTTCAAACTAAAATATTTTTAAGAATTCAACGAACAAACAAAATCCCCTTTTCCTGAGAAGTTTGTGAATTTCTCAAGGATTCCCGAAACTCAAGCGGAAGTATACATTTTCTTTACGTTTTGATACCAGTTATTTTTGAAAATGTACAAAATAATGTAATAAATGAAGGATCTTTATTTGATTTCATTCAATTCACTTAACATTCTGAACAAATCATTTGGTATGAAAATAAAATATCACAAATAGTAGTTTATGCTACATGTTGCAAAAAGATATATCTTATGAGGTTTACCAAATCAAATGAATACGACGAGTGCTGAAAAAATTAAATTTTGCAATAAGTTCCCTACAACATTTTTTGCAATTCCGAAAAACACCAAGTTCAACTTTTCAGCACCCATTTCGAAGCTGAAATGTAACTTTAATTTTTGTAGAGAAAAGTAGGCCTTTTCGTCATGCAAGAATGACAGAAAAAGTAATTAGTTTCGCAACGGAATTGCAAAAATGAGGTATTTTAACGTTTTTGTTCAACAAGAACAAAATAAACTAAAGTTGAACTGGTACCTTCAAATATCTCAAAATGTGGTTGTGCATGAAGAATTAGTTCAATTTATTTAATAGTATTCAAAAAATTACAGTTTGAAGTAAAAATGTTCTGAAGCACTAGATCTACCAAAAGGCATAAAAGGATTACGTATCAAAACAAACTAAGCCTGATTGTGTAATGATGTAAATTGTTGTGAGTTGTGTCAGGTAATAAAGCAAGAGAAGTTAGATTTGTAAGGTAAATTAATTGCTCATCTATTTATTCATACGCAAGTAGAAAATACTAGTCATTGAAAACTCTATGCGTCAATGTTAATCTTAATCATACTCTCTCAAACTGGTCACAGAAACAAATTTTAAAGCAATTTTATGGTGATGGTTTTTGGTTTAGAAAGTTGCTCGATTTTTTGCGAACAGTTGATTTGCTATCCTATCAATATTTATGAAAAAATATTAATCAGAACCAGAGTAAATTATTAGTAACAAATTTGCCGTTTCCCAGAAATTTGGAAACCCCGAAGAATTGGAAATTCTAGATTTGAATGCTTCAAAATGCATGCATTCGACAACATTGAAATGGTTCAAAATCGTTAACAATTTTCTCGATTTCACTGCAAATGTATTCAAAATTGATAACATTGTTGTTCAAAATAAAAAAAAACGTTGCTTAATCCACCTTAAGGTGGTTGGGGCCTTCCTCACAATCATGTTGTATTTTAGGTTGTATTTACAAATTAATTTAAGATTTTAATAATTATTGTTTTTACCAGAACAGCAATTTTCAATTCTTTTTTTACCAACTCTTCCAAATAAAGGAAAAAGGGGGGGCTGTAATTGAATTTAAAAGTGCTAATATGCCAACATTAGGTGCACGATGGAATTGCATGCTGTCCCCTTAGTCTTAGTAAACAATGTTTTATGAGTTGTATATTTCAGTATAAAAATAAATCTTTGTCGAGACAAAATGATGTATTCAGCAACATAATTGAAACAGTCTTTTTCCAGAAGAGACGCAGACACTGTGGCAATGTGGCAACCGGGCGATACGAATGCTGCGCGACTCTCGCGCGTAGGCAAAAGACCCGGCCTTTGAGGTTATGCAAAAATCACCCTTTTTTGTAGCTACCGAAAAACTTTTTCATGGTATAACTTTAAAAGTACTTCACTAAACAGAATAAAATTTAATTGGGTGTTAGGGGACCCCAAAACAAACAGAGTAGAGCGGATCCGGCCAAAATTGGTTCAGTCAGTTCTGAGATAATCGTGTGGAAAAAAAACATGTCTACACACATCCTCACAGACATTTGTTCAGAATTTGATTCTGAGTCGATAGGTATACGTGAAGGTATATCTGAGAGGTGTATTTAAGAAGTTCATTTTTCGAGTGATTTTATAGCCTTGCCTCAGTGTGGTGAGGAAGGCAAAAAACAGTTGAAGATTTTGATAACATTTCAGAAGTTTTTTTTTTTAAAAAGGTCAAATAAAACAAATTTTCAGTTTTTGCTTTTTGGGTGAAGGGTTAAGTACCGAAAGCATCCAAAGAGCAAAAACTAGAAAATTGGTTTAATGGACCTTTAAAAAAAACTCCAGATTTCTATGTTGTCAAATTCAACAACAGAGAGTTACCGGATTTGCTAACAGGATTTCTATCCGTGTACGCAAACAGATAATCTACTATGCGTCTCCATGAACACATTATGCTCTTCAAAGGAGACGCATGATACTACATTGTTTCCTTCTTGTTTCCATTTGTTTGATTGAAAAACAGTAGTAATATGTAAAAATTTGAAACATCTGATTACTAATTATCACTGTTAAGTTATTTACAATCTCTGAAAGAATGCATATTTTTTCTTAGGAAATCTAATTATTTAAATTAGCTTCACAATGTATCCCCTTCCCGTGACTTGTTGCATTTGCCATTTGTTGTATATGATTCTCCCGATGTTTCCCGCAAGTCCCCGAGTGATCACAGCTCAAAAACACGTGGCAACCCAATCCAGTCTCACAAACACTGCTATTCGAAATGGTATGTTTTGCTACCACCGGGCTCACATCCACCAACAAACCGATCCCCCCGTTTTTTTCTGGTATTGGTTAGAGAAAACGTGTTTGCCAGTCACATGCTGCTCGTCGTTGTGTGTGCTTTAAAAAATATTTTCTTCCCAGCGCCAGTTTAGTTCACAGGAGAAACTCGCTTAAGCTGCAAGCGATTTTTGTACCACTCCAACCAAACAACATCACAACAGCTCGTGTGTGTGCGTGTTGGACCCCTCGTCTTGAGAGAGATTGACAGAGAGCGAGAGCGGGAGCGCGCGAAATTTTGACCCATCGAGCGACCCCTCGGCTTTGCGGTGGTATGCGATGCGATCGGTGTGACGGTGTGTGCTGCTACTACTGTTAATCGCAACGAGTTGGGGATGTAATTTTACGGGAGATTCTGGAAAATAGCCCCACTCGCAAACTTGGGGAAGCTGACGCGTGATAACTACGCAGAAAAAAATTTACATCAAAGAAGCGGGAACCGGGTTGAGAAGCATTAGGAGGGCATAGCTGTCAATCTTTAAGCCGATTTAGTGCACTTATCCGGCAGTGTGTGTGTTTGTATGTGCAGTTTACTTCAATCACGTTGCAGTATTTTGACTAGCGAAGCATTTTTTGTTTTCATTGCATTAAAGTGCAACAAGGAAAAACACAACAGTTTTCAGTAAAATCAGCTTGAAAGTTCCAAATACATTCATGCTTCGGTAAAATTTCCAAACATTCCAAATCGAACCTCTCCAATCTCATCGATAAGTGTGAAATATATAACAATATACACAGATATAAATATTTATGGTTTTTGAGGCAGCAAGGAAAAATTTGCATATTTGTTTTCGAATCATAAATTTTATGTGATCGCGGCCCCAAGAGAGTGTATGTGTGTGTGCTGGAGCAAACAGCAGAAAATAAAAAAAAAAGATCAAGAAATTTATCGTGCATTACAATAAATAAAGTTTGAAGTGACCGTAAATCGAATGAATGTTTGAAGAAGCAAAAATGTAACTTGGAACCAGGAAATTGTGAAAGAATCAAAGCCATCGCGTTCAAATGATCCCTGATCAGTGTAGCAAAGCGATTTAAGATCACTCATCACCATCAACACATCGTCAACAAACTTTGGATTAATCTCGACAACCCCAACCGAGCTTCGGTATCTTTCACCAACCCAAAAACATCATTAGGCCAGCATCGATGGTAAGTGTTGACGAGAATCGTCTCAGTTTGTTTTTTTCCGAGCCACCCTGTGTGTTGTCTCACGTTGACCACAAGAAATTCAACGAATGCAGCAACCCCAACGCACGCTGATAGGAGGTCAGATTTCAATTTTTGAACCGTCCGTAAACTAGGTGTGAGGGTCTGCTGCCACTGCTGGTCTTGCGAGTTTAGGTTTGGGCATAGCATTTGAAAGTCGTGAACTCTCTCGGCCGAGAGATGTGATGTGTGGTTGCTCGAGAAAACAACAATTTTAGAGTCAATCGTAACCCTTTCGGGGAGGAATGGAGGCAGGGTTGCCAAAACATGAATATGTTCAATACAATTTAGGTTTGGTTTGCTCAACATTTTGAATTAGGGTTACAGCATGTATTTCCATCGGGCACCTAACGTTGGCGTAGAATTCGTAATAATATGCCTTAATATCCTGATGCACTAGATAAAATTTATGTAGTTATTTTTGTACAAAATTTGCTGAGTTTTGCAATTTGTTTTTCAAATATACACGATTCAGTTTAGGTAAAATGAAAAAAAAATGTGAAAAAACTTTGTTCGTAAAATTCTGAATACATGCAAACTCTCCTTATGTTTATACAGCAAACTTTTACTGTTTGTTTGATCAACAACTTTTTAGAACACTGATACACTTAAAAAATAACCATCCAAAATAACGAAACACATAATTTTAAAATAAGTTATTGCAGATTCGAAAAGTACATAACATTTCTCATAAAATGAGTATAAAAAAAACATTTTTTTCAGAATGTTGTGTACGCCATCAAATCTGGTGTCCAATTTTATACAAAATTTCTTTTGATACCAGATATTTACCTCTTCACGGTTTCAATTCGTTAATTCAAATTTTGCTAATAAGAAAGCCTGCGAATTAATAAGCACTCAAACCTCAAAGGTGGGTTTTCGAACTAACGTTTAAATTTCGACCCCTTTGTTCGTAGTTTTTCGAGCACGAGATTTCGTGCAGTAGCCGTCAGTCGTTCCAGGTAGCGAATTCGGATTTGCTTATTCTAATTCAGTTCCATTTTAATTGATGAATCCGCTCTGTACAAATCACTGAAAAATAAGTCTTAGTAAAAATCCTGAAATATTACATTGGTTGTACCGTACCAAAGTCACGAGATATCAAAAAATGATCCTCTGATTCGTGATCAGGAATTGATCCCTGAGCATAGTTTCAGCAAAACCGAAAAGGGGTCGAGGCAACTTATTCCGATTTTGTGTGAGCCACATTTCTTTTTTGTGCAACTTTGAAGCACTTTTATAGACGACAAAAACGTGACCTAATGAATAAATTCTAGATTTTTTTAAAAGGTCAAATAAAAAACAATTTTGATTTTTTGCCTTTTGGGTGTTTTTGAAATCGCCATGAGTCAAAAGAAAGACTTTGCAATTCAAAACTTTTTCGACTATCGAAGATGAGCCATCGCAGCTGTAAAGTTCAATTTTCATATTCTGATTTTTTACACTTCGTTACTGGACCCTATATCTTGGTTTTCTTGAAATTAAAATTAGCCTGATACAATAATATAACACATGTCACATGAACAACAGTAAATCCTGTTCACGTAAATAGTGATTTGATTTACGAAGTTGATATTTTCAACTATAAACTAGCAGCACTGTCTCGATCATCAAGTTCTGCACTTTAGTGTTGGTACCATATTAGGTTTCCCGCTCCAAAGTATAAGTGAAGCTCCCCAACTGGCTCCCTCTCTCTCACTCGCTCTTACTCTCACCAGCTTGAATCACACGCGGGGAAACGTGACGGAGCGAATCGCCAAACCAGCAAACCGCTGCGCTTGACTCCGCGGCAGGGTTGCAAGAAGTGGTCGCGGGCAGAGAGCGGCTCAGGAATTTCGTGTCGCTGATAGTTTCATAATACGGCATTCCAACGAGCGGGTGACCCAAAAGTGGTCACCGCCACAGCCGCGCATTTGAACGGCTCGCGCACGGTCTTTGGCCGCATACCAACGTGAGAGCCCCCTCGACGTCGTCGTGGTCTTGGTGGCGAGCTGCTGTTGACCACGACGGCGACCAGCCGCCCAGGGAAGTCACCTCTCTCGAGCATCGTCGCGTCGTCAACTATTTCTGCTTCTGCTTCGTTTTATTGACGGTGTTTTATTTTTTTCCCTCCTCATGCTTGCTTTTTAGTGGGCTCGAACTCGCGACGTTCGCGCGCGCTGCCAACGAAATCCGAAAGAGATATTTAGTTTCTCGAGCGTGTGTGTGTGTGAGTCGTGAGCTTTCCTCCGAGGCAGAGAGACAATTGTCCCTGGCTTGGCTGGAGCTTGGTCATTTTTGGGGAGCTCTGAACTTTCTTTCCACTCTTGATGGGGCCCGCATTCGGTTGGCGGTTTGACATGGGAACTGGGTTGTTTTGGGGGAGTTCTCAAGGGGATTGATATCAGGCTTAGTTTTAAGGGAGGAATGCATTTGATGAACTGTAACGGGCTTGAGAAATCAATCGTGTTTTCACAGAAAAAATCAATTCCCGTCATCGTGAATTGTGCTCAACCACGAAGAAATTTATTCATGAGTGTGGTGCATTTGTACTATAAACGTGAATATATTTCTTCCTTAAATTCATGAACACACTCCCTGCTGAATCGGCGGTCGAAGCTGAACATCAAGAACAAGTCGCTGGTGGTCAAGTGCATCATCCGTCCAATGCTGACCTACGCTGCTGCGGTCTGGGGCAAATGCGCCAAATCGCACCGTAAGCGACTCCAAGTGAAGCAGAATAAGCTGCACAACCTGGACCCGTGGTACCCGACCTAAGATCTACACAAGCTGGCCGGCGTCGGCACCGTCGACGCAAGCATCGAAAGGGCAACGAGAACCTTCAGGACTTCGTGTGGGATGTCAACGAATCCGCTCATCGAAGCACTCCTCCGCCAACAACTGTGATATTAGTCTTTAAGCCAAACATAGATCTAGGGTTTTTTCTCAAAAATTATTTTCCCTAAAAGAACACCCAGTTAGCAAAATCTAAACGTAGAAATATGTATCCTCCCTGCAAAGGCTTATGAATTGATCTCAGTTGAAAGATTCTCCAAATCTCTGAATTGCAAATGTAACATCCTGGAGCAGAACAGTTAAATTCTAATCAAAACACAATTGAATAAATTCATGAACACATTTCACGATTTCGATAATTGACTTTTTTCCGTGTTGTAACATTATTAATATACAGTCCAGAATCGATTTTCCGAAGCCTCGATGATCTGAAGTTTCGATTATACCATGATTCTGTATTCGAAGGACCGTAAACCGGTATGACATTGATAGCCGGGGTGACATTGATAGGTTGAAGATTTTTTTTTGCGAAATGAAAAATTCGACTTACGAGTGCACAGCAACCAAGGAAGTTGTTGTCTTCTTATTTCAAAATTGTCAAATGTACTGACCCAATCCTGCAACAACCTGATTGTAAAATTAGGCAAATTTGGTTGTGAATCGCTTTGTAGACAGTACTTTAGGGGATGAATAAAAAATTATATCGATAGTTCCGTAGTTTTGAATGTACTAAAATATTTGTAACAAAAAGGAGAATGGGCAATTTTGGTCCAAGGATGTACACGAACGGGACCAACTTTTTTCGAAAGATCTCGCCGAGACATGAAAAAAAATCTTCTGGACCAACTCTCTAAACCCCGGGGTTCAAAAGTTACAAGTTGTTGAAGTTTGAGCATTTTGGGTTAAAATGTACAAAAAATCGTATTTTTGCTATTTCTAAAATCATTCATAAAATTTCAGTTTCTTTATGGATTTCGATTTTCTTGACTTCATTCGACACGTATCAGCAAAAACTATGAGTTCTGATATGTCTTAGCATGATTGAAACATGATTTCTCTTGTTTTTATCCGTTTGAACCGTTTGTGCAAGAGGCATCCCATAGAAAAAAGTCGAAACTTCAAGGTTTTGAAACCGGATCCGACCCAAACTGCTTCAGTGAGTATGGAAGGCTTCAGTGCAATGTTGTAACAATTTATTGGGATGGTCTGAGTCATCCGAGAACTCCCTGGAGTTAAGATCTGTGGGTCTACTACCGTAACAAGCAAATTGTCGACCGGTTTTGACAACGGAACATACCCGCATAGCTTCAGTGAGTGTGGTAGACTACTTTGCTAATGTGTTAGGATGTCCTGGGTCATCCAAGGACTCCCTGGAGTTATGATCTGTAGGTCTACGGCTGTTACAAGGACTCCCTGGAATGGTCCAGAACATCCCAACATAACAGCAATACAGTCTGCCATACTCACTGAATCTTTGCGGTTATGATGCGCGGTTAAAAATCATCGACCTTTTTCTTGTTACAGTGACCCAAACATCTAAACTCCAGGGAGTCCTAGGATGACCAAAGACATCCCAACACATTAACAAAGCAGTCTACCATACTGTCTGAAGCCATGCGGGTATGATCCGTGGTCAAAAACCGCCGACATCTTGCTTGTTACGGCGGTAGAATCACCGGTCTTAACTCCAAGGAGTTCAAGGATGACTCAGTCCATCCCAATAAGTTGTTACACCATTGCACTGAAGCCTTCCATACTCACTGAAGCAGTTTGGGTCGGATCCGGTTTCAAAACCTTGAAGTTTCGACTTGTTTCTATGGGATGCCTCTTGCACAAACGGTTCAAACGGATAAAAACAAGAGAAATCATGTTTCAATCATGCTAAGACATATCAGAACTCATAGTTTTTGCTGATACGCGTCGAATGAAGTCAAGAAAATCGAAATCCATAATGAAACAGAGATTTTATCAAAGATTTTAGAAATAGCAAAAATACGATTTTTTGTACATTTCAACCCAAAATGCTCAAACTTTAACAACTTGTAACTTTTGAACCCCGGGGTTTAGAGAGTTGGTCCAGAAGACTTTTTTTCATGTCTCGGCGAGATCTTTCGAAAAAAGTTGTTCCCTTTCGTGTACATCCTTGGACCAGCTCCCATACAAATTTGCCCATTCTTCTTTTAGTACAAAAGCTCTGGTTGGTGTGCACCGTTAAATACAAACCAAAATGGTGTGGCGTGGTAGAGAAGAGTTCAAAAGACCTAAAGAAGTACCACACCAAAGTCTTTTTACTGAAATCAGTTAAATTTACTGAAATCTCAATAATTCTAATTGTTTTTAAAGTAATGATTGCAAAACAACTGAACAGGTGTATGATGCATTTTACACTTTTTTCATTCAAATGTTGATACCGTGGCCCCCCTCCGACTTTGATCAAAGTCGAGAGACATACACTTCAAAAAATATTTGCAACGGCCTTATTGTATAAACATTATTTAAATCATACTCTCAAAGTGTCAAATTTTTCTCAATGAAAATGAATTTGAATCTGCATTATCGAATTCTTAGGATAATTTGATAGTTTTAGACTAAAAACAACTTCAATTGGTTTTAGGTATGTTTCATTTGCAAATTTTTTGATCATTCCACAAAATTGGTTTAGGTGGCAACAAAAATTTTCACTTTTACAAAAAAAAACAATTTTAATGGACATGGACATTTTTATTTACTATTCCTAAAATTCAGATAATTTTGTATTAATATTACATTGTATTACCCAGCCAAGTACACGTTTTAAAAATATTTATCGTGTGAAAAGTCTTACCAGTAGAACAATATCTATAAAATAAATTGAAATCCTATCATATACATTTAGACAACATTAATTCCACAGAGGTATGTTTTTTGAATACATTAAAAATTAATATAAAATATTGAAAATACACCATAAAAAAATTATTTCATTTTGCAAATAAAAACTAGGTGTTATTTTTTTTATAAAATTGCTCTTTATATAAGCTACAGCCATTTTTGTTTAATTTCAGGTAAAATGTCCTAATAAAGTATACAATTGCCCTTTTCCAAACTATTATCTGAAAAATTTCGATTCGAAAGATGGGAACATTTCACAAAGGTAATTTGAGAAATTTAGAATTGAAAAAGTCCAAAAGCAAAACTTTGGAATACAGTAATCGACAAGCAAGCACACCGCAGAAAATCCAATGGCATCCACATCACCTTCGACAAAAAAGACACTTAATATTGTAAATGTTGATGGTTGAATATTACCTTTTTTATGATGTAATTTTACCTCAACTTATACTGAATAAGTGACATAATACCTGAAAAGTGGTAAAATTACACATTTTCAGAGCTAAAATTAAACATGTTTTCTGCCATAAAAGATGTAGCCCTTCTCAGATGTAATATTACCATGATTTTGTTACTGTGTAAGTGATCACTTTTTTTAAAGAATTTCAGGAACATTGATATAGAATTAAGTTTTATGCATATTTTCTATTTTCTGAGATTTTTTTTAAATTAATTAATTACTAACAACATCTTACAAATTAATAAATATTCTATAGGCGGAATATTTTGTAGAGAAAAGTAATCAAATTGCCGTTTTTACGTTGACAAATTGTGCTGTACCGATTTGACCATGGTTTTATCAAGACATTTTTATTTCAAAAATTTATACTGAACTTGATGTGAACAATAATATCTGATCCATCATGTAAACATTTAACACCACGGATTTTGTAAAATAGTTGTCTAATGCCTGTGATTTACCAAATTTTGATTTGCACTTTATTAGACGAATTATTAAGCTCGTCAAAAAGAGGCAATCTGTGATAATTGCAATATTTTTTCATGAAAATCCAGTAAAGAGCATCTTAACAATAGCTGCCTACTACCATCAAGGAAACCAGTTTAGCTAGACTTACGCATTCAACAGATCAGAGGCCAAACGGCCAACGTGGTCGAACCAGCCCAGGGAAATGGTGTTGCATAATTACCCGTGCCATAACAAACGCTCAACCACTCACACACACACGCCCGTGATGGTGGCATAATCAACGACCATTCTGCGCGATGCATTGATCAACGTCACACAAAGTTCGCAGCGGAAGCAGTGGAACCCTCTCCGCCATTCATGTCAGCTCGGAGTTCTAGCGGTGTGGTGTGTGCGCGTAATTAGCTCTACTGTTCCACTAAAAACTGGTTCACGCCGGGAATCGAACCCGTGACCTGGGAGATGATCATCGCGCGCTTGGAACGGAATTTTCCGTTTGATTTGATTTTTTCTTCTTTTTGGGGTGATTCATCAAACATGAAAATGAAAAAAAAATCAAAATCTGTTCACGGCCAAATTTGTTCCACTTTGCAGTCGAATAAAGTTCGAAAAATTGCTTTCATTATCAAATTAGCGTTTCTTTCTCTGCGGTTCGCGTCTGGCTTGAGCAATGAATATAAACAAATGATGGTTTGTTTTGCTTTTGCCGGGTTCAAGGGGGCTAAAGGAAGAAGCGAGGGGGGGGAGGTTTGCTTTCGCAGCAACTCGCGAGACAGTTGAACCAACCAAACAATTCCAGCGTGTCTGAACCAGTGCGATCTCGACCAGCTGGCCGCACAGCACAGCACGCATGGAACATTCCAGCGGATTCAGCGTGGTCAGCTCGAAAAATGGTTTATTATTTCCCCACTTTATCGCGTAATCGTCCGCGCGCATAGCTCAATTTTGGCGGGGGGTCCCTTCTACCCTTTCCGTTCAAGTTGTTGGGCAACCTCCGCGCGAGACTCGCCCGGAGAAGCTCTACGAGACGATTAGCCCATTTTTTCCGCTCCTATCGAGCAAAGCTCTGACTCGAAAAATGGTTGATTGGATTTAATAAGCACCAAACACGTGCTTCCACTTTGGAGTGAGAGGGAAAAATCGCACAATTGAATCAGAGGAGAGGAAGCAAGGCACCACGGAGAAATAGCTGCAACCATAACAATTATCGATTCCGACCAAACTGTCTGAGCCGCTGGTGAAGTGCTGTCTGGGGGCCTCCGAATCCGTTGCGAGATTCCGGCTTGAGGATTGGGACTGGTTCGTGCGTTAATCGTTCAGCGAAAACAGTTCAACAGAGGGTTGCCCAGCTGATTTTGGTAGTTGATTCGGCTTTTGGGATTGAAAAATCAAATTTTGATTATATCAAAGATTTTTTTTTGCAAAAGGCTACTCAAAAAAGCAATATGGCAACGTTGCATGTTTAGTGCCTTAAAAAACTCAAAAATTACAGGACAATTTTTGTAAAACTGACTTGAATTGAATAAATATTTGTATCCAACCTAATGTGCTTTATTCCTTTATCAATTATTATGGTTTCTATAATTTTTGCGTAGATGAAAAAAAGCTAATTGCAATACTCACAACTGAAAACAGAATATTTTTTTCAGTGTAGTTCAGTGGATGGTAGTAACCTGGGTAGTAATTAGCTTAAGTCATAAAAAACGAGTTCTATTCGAAAAGTGGTCAAAGGCAATCTTATGAGAAATTGGACAAGCTTTTCAATAAAAATATTTACGAGACTGAAAAATCAAGTCTGTCTTATAGAAATTGCCAAAAACCAGCAAAGAACCACTTTTTTGAACATTTTTATTTTTAAAACCACTGTAACTTCACAAGTATTGGACTTAGGACAGTGGTCTATATGTAGACTTTTATGTAAAATTGTCTGGAGAATCGATTCCCGAATTCGGTTTTTGAAAACTTTGACGTTTAGAGCCCTTTAAAAAAAAACAGTTTCAGTAAATGATTTTTGTATTTTTTTAGGTGAGTTGCTCCATCCTGCATTTTTTGTGAATATTTTTGTAACATCTTAAGCTATTTTCACAAAAATTTTGAACGAAAAAAAATCGTGAGCTCACTTTCAAATTTGACTTTTAAACTTAAAAATCAAAAAATCTCATAAAAGTGGCGTGTTTTTTCTTTCAGTGTATTTTTTTTTCGGAAAGTCCATCAAATTTTCTACAATGTTTTTCTTCAATCACTTTTTGATGCGATGCAACGGCTTCGAGATACAGAAATATTTAAATTACGAAATACAAAAAAATAAAATACTTACGCCCTTCTAAAATATTATTATCGAGTGAAACTGGCCCCATATACAAAAAAATGGCTTATATAAGCGTAGGATAACATGTCTACAAAGTTTCATTGAAATCGGACAGGGTCCGGCACGGCGTATTTTCTAGGACAAACCCTTTTTAAGAAAAAATAGTCAAGGCTACTGTCAAATGTGTCTTAAAAGAAAATTTCTCAGCATTCCAATGCTTCTAAGAGCGAAATGTTTCATCGGGAAATTTCTGAAATATCTATTTTTTAAGTTTTTTGTTTTAATTTCCTTTATTATTTATTGTAAACTTTATAATAACTATTCTGGAAACTTGTCAAATGATATTTTTTATGTGTCATTTACTCATCAAAATGTGCAAAATAAGGCAAGGGAGTGTTCTGTTATTACGTAACGCAGTAGGGGGAGAGGGGGGGGGGGGGTCGGAGGCCGTGTTACGCTCCATACAAAATTTTTAAATTTGTATGGAAATTTTGTTACGAGGGGGGGAGGGTGTCTAAAAGTCCGATTTTTCGCGTTACGTAATAAAAGAACGCTCCCCAAGAAACAACTTTGTAGATGATTGTAAATCGCTAAACATTTTAAAAATTAAGTTTAACCGAGTTTTTGAATATATGAGATATATTCAGAAATGAAAATTTTATGACCGTATTAAAAATATGTTTTACAAGAATCAAAAGATAATTACATAATTTTTGTGTACAAATATCACGTGTCTGCTCTGATTGAGCTGATACAATCGTTTTTTGCAGATTTGAGATTATTAAGTTTATTATTGGATTTTTATGAATAAATATGATAATTTTTTAAGCAAACATGAACCGGGAACATGGATCCAAAAGATGATTTAATCGAAAATGTACTACAAATTACTGTTGCAAGCTTCAGAAGTCATATTCTCATGAATATGAAACAACGAAAAAAAAAATTTACTGTTGAAAATGCATTTAAATTTAGGAATAAAATTCGTGTGTTTTTACTTTGAATGTGGAAAACACTATCACATACATTTTTTTTCAATTTGAACAAATATAAAATATTATTTAACAGAAAAAATCAAACAGAAGCTTCAATTCCGAACAAAAATTAAAGTATTTGTAAAACGTATAAAAAAGATAAGATAAGACTTCTTTGACAGTGCTGATTCCTTGATCATTTCATACAAAATAAAAATGAAAAAAATCGTTTCATACTCATGAAAAGTGTTTCTCCTGAAGATTGCCACAGTTATTTTTAGTACAATTTCGAGTATAAAACATGTTTTGTATCCATGTAACTGGTTAATGTTTGGTTGAGGAAATATGATATTTTTTCATAAAAATCTGGTAATACCCTTATCAATCTCAAACTTGCTAAAAAAATCGGTTTTATCAGCTTAATTCAAGCTAATCCGATCAGACGGGTGATATTTGTACACAAAATTATGTAATAATCTAATAATTCTTGTAAAAATTATGTTTTAATACGGTTTTATGATTTTTATTTCTGAATAAATCCCATATATTCAAAAACTCTGTTAAACTTAATTTTTGAAATGTTTAGCGATTTACAACCTTCTACAAAGTTGTTTCTTACCTTATTTTGCACATTTTGATGAGTGAATGATACATAAAAAACATCATTTGACAAGTTTCCTGAACTGATATTAAAAAGTTTTAAATAAATAATTGAGGAATTTAGAACAAAAAAACATAAAAAATAGAGTGAAATATTTCGCTCTAAGAAGTATTGGAAAGCTGAGAAAATTTCCTTTAAGACACATTTGACAGTATCGATGACTATTTTTTGTCCTTAAGGTTGCCCAGAAAACACGCCGTGTCCGGTACAACCGATTCCCTATTTGGCATGGAATTGCTCTTACCAAAAGTTGATCATTCTTCACTTGTTTACTTATGATCCATTACAACATCATAGTTTAAGATTAAGTATTTTTTTAAAATTAAGTCCTTGGGATTTGAGGACTCTAAATGTTTAAGAAATGTATGGTTCGCATAGTTATGAAGAGCTTAACAAAAAGAGATTTTGTGCTCCAATCGTGCTCTGTAAAAAGTTCTTGAAATATCTTTCTAATGCTGGATTGGTGAAAATAAAGTTGTCCTTGAAAATAAAAACATTTATCATGAATTTCGTTCAATAAGATTTCTTGCGATTTCACAAAAAAATCATCTACCTAACTAGAAACAACAAGTAAAAAATAAATCCAAATAAGAACATTTATATAATACAACACATTCCTGTAAGAAAATTAAATGTTCAACATAACAAGACAATTAGATATTTTACTTTGGTTCTGGCTATTCTGCCTCTCCACTGAATTAAAATTCTTCATTTAAATTGAACTTTAATTTAAGTTCGATCGAAAGTTCGAAAGCCCAGTTTTTCTTAAATGTTCTTGAAATAAACAAATTTGTATATGATTGATGGTCATAAAAATATTTGGAACAGGTAAAACATCTTTCTCTTTACAACATTAAATCAAATATTTCTGTCAGAAATGTTATTCCCATATGAACAATAAAAAACAAAAAAAAATCTACCCGTACATCCAATAAGAACAATAAGTTTAGCAACAAATACCTTTTTTGAATCGCTATTCGAACGAGGTTATTGGCGATCCAGTTCGCATTCTGAAGCATCTTCCAGTTATCGCTTCTCGGCCTAAAGGCTAAGATCAAAGTGTAGTATCTGTTCTTATCAGCTTAACATCTGATAGCTCTTCCATAGGAAGACAACAAATGTTAAACTGATTTTTGTATCCAGGCGGTTCGTCCTAGGGGCTTGCTCCACGACCGCCGCGGGTTGGCCCGGTATTGCAGTACCACCGGGATCGGCCCACATTAAACGATTAAAAAAACTAATTAACTTACTTTATTTAAAATCAAATCATTGGAACATTTGACTCCAATTGAAATCTGGCTATCACAAAACATTTGATATTAAATTATTCTTGAAATAGTTTCAATGAATCGACACAAAGTCTAGAAAATCTCTTAACATGAAAAGCTTCAAAAATTAAACCATTTTCCATCAATGCGCACTGCTTTAAACCGAAATCAACCACTGCTTAACGTCCAAAACTCGGTCGTCGATCGACCGATCGATAACTGTCTCTCAGTACACACTCACAAACACACTCACTACCATTTCACCATCCCCCTCCTCCCTGACTGGGGAGTCCAAGTCAAGAAGTCACGTCAGCCCAGCCAGTCGAGCCAGTTTTCCACCACCGTTCGCGGTCCAGTTTCCACCAGTGCCAAGATCCAGTTTGTTGTTTTTCTTCTTCTTCTTCTTTTTCTACTTCTCAGCGCGCGCTTTTTTGTCACGGCTCGCGGGATTCTTCGCGTTTGCTTCCAATGATTCATAAGTAGTTTGGGGGAACAGAAGGTGCAAGCGGCGGGCAGGCGCGGGAAACTGCCAGAAATTTCGTGCCATTTTCCGGTTCTGCAAGTCTGCTCGAGATGTGGGCACGCGGGACTGCGGCTGGCTGCAAACGTACCACGGTAGCACCGAGTCAAATTGCGTTGTAGCATGGCGCATTTAGAAATAGGCGTGGAAAACGGTTTTGAGATCATATTTAGGAATAATCATTTTTTTCAATTTTAAACAGAACGAAAGGTCAACGTATCGGCTTAAATGTATTGATTTGCAGCTCTATTGTAAAACCACCTTATTCACCTGTCCTACGAAATGACGCAATGGCCCGATTTTCGTCGCTCATAAAAGTGCTTGAAAGTTTATTATGAAACTTATTTAAATTGCAATTTTCACTGCGAACTTGAATGAATAAAAAAACAATTATTTGTTTTTGGAGTTGCAGAAATGTTGCGTAGTATATGTAAAGCGTTGCAAATCTCAGATTTTTCAGCACTCGTCGTACACGGTAAAAAAAAATCATGGTAATATGACATATTTTATGTAAGAAAAAATGTATAATTTTACCTCTAATTTTTTTTAATTTTACAACTTTTCTGGTGTAATGTCACTTTTTCAGTCTAAATTGAGTTAAAATTACATCACAGAAGATGTAATATTCAACCTTCCAAAATTAAACCTTCCAAATTTACTCTATTTTTGAGTATTTACGACTACAATTTGTACTGCCAAAATCTTAATTTAGCAACTAGTTACATTAACTTCAATGTTGAATTCAAATAATTAAATACTTTGGATACTTCAGCGAATTTTCTAAAAAGAATATCAGGATATGTGCGGAACCTTTTGCCTTCCTCACTGAGGTAAGGCTATAATCCTGCTCCAAAATTGAAAGCCCACCTTGATGTATACATATCGACTCAGGATTGAAAACTGAACAAATGTCTGTGTGTATGTGTGTGTGTATGTGTGTGTGTATGTGACCAATAATGTCACGCAGTTTTCTCAGCAATGGCTGAACCAATTTTGACCAAACCAGTCGCATTCGACTTGGTTTAGGGTCCCATACGGTGCTATTGAATTGTTTGAAGTTTCGATAAGTAGTTCAAAAGTTAAGTATAAAAATGTATTTTCGCATATTTTCAGAAGTTGAATAAAGGGCAATAAACTGAACCAAACATCATCATGCTATACATCGTTAGTTAGGTAATTGAAAGACCTTTCCAACGAATCCAAAACATTGATAATCTGGCAACCCTGTCTCGAGTTGTAACCACTTAAGTGATATTTATGTAATTTTTTGTAGCCGGATCTCACTTAAATGTATGTAAACAATGTCCAGATCCATCATCCGACCCATCGTTGGTTAGGTAATTGAAAGACCTTTCCAACGAATCTACAACATTGATAATCTGGCAACCCTGTCTCGAGTTCTGACCACTTAAGTGATATTTATGCACTATTTTTGTAGCCGGATCTCGCTTAAATGTATGTAAACAAAGTCCGGATCCATCATCCAACCCATCGTTGGTTAGGTAATCAAAAGACCTTTCCAACGAGTATAAAACATTGAAGATCTGGCAAACCTGTCTCGAGTTCTGACCACTTAAGTGATATTTATGCACTTTTTTGTAGCTGGATCTCACTTAAATGTATGTAAACAATGTCCGGATCCATCATCCGACCCATCGTTGGTTAGGTAGTCAAAAGACCTTTCCAACGAGTCTAAAACATTGAAGATCTGGCAACCCTGTCTCGAGTTATGACCACTTAAGTGATATTTATGTATTTTTTTTGTAGCCGGATCTCACTTAAATAAAAAAAAAAGAACTTAACGAAGTTAGACGAAATTTGTGTCCAAACCCATCATATCACATATCACCCATTGTTGGAAAAGAGTGAGGAAGGCACCAACCATAATTTGAAATTGAAATTTTGAATAATTTTTTTTTCTTTTTTAAGAACAATCAATGTTTTTGAAAGTATTAAATTTGATGGTTAGACTTGATGTAATTTGTAATTTTGTTTAAAAATGTTTTTTGGCCAACGTTGGCTTTTTATATGCTATGTTTTCTTTCAATGTGTATGACAATTTAGAAGCATAAAAAGTGAAAAAATGCAGACAATTAAAGAGTGTCTGGAAAATAATGATAAACACGAAATTGGTGAAAGATAATCGTTGAGGTTGAGGTGATGGTTAAGGAAAATTCTTAGTACTTAAATTAACTTTACACGGAAAAAAAGAGTTCCCAAAATCGTGAACAAGCGTTCATGAAAATGGGAACCTCGAACAAAGTGTTCAAATTGCATGGTACGATTTTGAAAACCGTACCATGAAATTTGAACACTTTGTTCGAGGTTCCCATTTTCATGAACGCTTGTTCAAGATTTTGGGAACTCTTTTTTCTCCGTGTAGAGAAAAAAGTAATATTCATCAGTAAAAAATAAAATTTTACACCAGGAACTGTTGAATTTTCATCAGGTTCATATTTTTCCACATTATAAGGTAGAATTACTCAAAAGAAGTAAAATTCAAGCAGCAAATTTTTCAACCTTCCAAAATTCAACCTTTTTTTCTGTGTAAATAAAACAACAAAAAATAAAAGAAAATGAAAAGTTTTTTTTAAAGGTCTCAAAAGCTAATGTGTTTCACTTTTGGACTTTGGAACGTAAGAAATGAACATGGAACAATAGAAGTAATATTTTTCGTAGAATAAAAGGTGCTCAATATTAACTTCAAATATCGGAAAAACGGTTTGCCCTTTTCCAATTAACGCCTTAAAAATTTGTGATTTTTGCAACTTTGCAATGTTATTTTTTAGGGTGTGGTAATGTTTTACACAGTTTTCTAGAAGATAATTACATTTGTTATGTATAAACATAAAAGGTTTGGTTGTAACCTAAATGAAAAAAAAACCTGTTGCAAATTTTAAAAGTGCATAAAATTTTCCTTCATGATTGATGAAAAACACCTATTTTCAGAATTTCCAAACACGAAAGGGGTCGTATCGCCAATCCATCACAAGATATCGAAAAATTTGCCTCGGATTTGCCTCGTTAGATAGAAGGCCACTTCAAATATTTCCAGAAAAGTTCTCAAAATGACTCGTAGTGAATTAAGTGGATTCCACCAATGAATCAGCAGCGGTCGCATATCCAAGGTATTGCCGTGAGTCATATGCACTGTTTGCGAATTGATTTAAACTTCGCAAAATAGCACCATTAATCAGTTTACACCCAAATGCTAATCAGACGCTCGAAATTCCCCACCTGCGGGCCAGCCAGAAGGTCAGTTCCGGAACGTGGCACATTTCACCCAAATTCACACCAAGTTGGCCACTGGTGTCACAGCGCTCCGATTCGCTCCGATCGGCCACTCCCAGATATTTCGCGGATCGTGATCAATACGTTTGAAACGAGCAGGGAGCGCGCGCGCCAGCGCAAAAGAAAAACTTGCATAGTAATGAAATAAATTGTGCCACAATATGCAATTAAATTTATACTGACGAGGTGAGGTTCCTCGAGCCCAACTGCCCAGCAGTCTGAACGTGCACGGTTCGGTACGTCACTGCTGGTTAGAATGGAGGGGGACGACCAGATTTGCAAGTCGGAGCACTCTCCGCTGGATTCCAGAAGGTATTGTGCATTCGCGACTCACTAGGGAGAAACCCTTTCGAGGGAAATAAAAAAAATGCCATAAATGCTTACTCATACAGCTTATTTACATAGCTGATTGGGGGGTGCTTGAAGTGTCTGGGCCGCAGGGAGTGTGGCATGGGCTTCGCTTAGCATTTGGCACATATGGCACCATGGCTGGCGATGGGTAGAAATACTAAGGTGTTCGACGACCACCTCTCAAACTAACACCTAACGATTCGGTGAGTGATCATTGAAATATTTACTTTAAACTCTGCTTTGAAACTTTTCATTGGAATGTAACGATTGGATTACCCGATCGCTAAAGCAACCTAGTTTTCGTCAATTTCACCCGAAGCAAAAGGAACCACCCTATTCCATACGCACTCACTTCCACCCAAATGACGTAATAAATTGGGGAAGGCTACGTGCAAAATTTCCCGTTCGATTCTACCGCCCCGCCGTAGAAGTGCCAATAAGTGGCCACTTGGGGGCCACTCCAGTTCACACCAGAAAGCACTCGAACAGTACCGATGCCGCGCCGCCGACCGCAAAAGCTAGAGCTGCGCGAGGATACTTGAGCCAAGTTTCGCAGCAACGCCGCAACACAGCCTTACTGCAAGCGCGGTGGAATGCGGAAATCGTGAACCTCCTTGGGCTTGGAGAGGACCACTAATCGCGAGCCCCCCCACTAATCGTATGAAGAGGGGTGCTTCACTGTTATTATTTTTTTTTTTGTTTGCGAGATATCAACAGTTAATTTCTGAAGCTTTGAGTTATAAGAAATTCCCATACTTAGTAAACGTCTCACTGCAAGCTTGCTAAAAGGTACTCCGCCTGATAAGAGTTGTCGACTTGTAAACATTGTGGCTGTACCTTTTATATAACGGGTACTGACGGTTTCATTTAGATAAGCGTCATTTTGCTACCAAATTTAATCAACAGATTGAACGTCACTTTTCAACTAAACGATAAAAATGCGATGAAAATAATATTTCTTGCAAACAGCTGTTTTCGTATCTAATGTTGTCAGGTATTTGATCCAAGTCAACATCGTAGCACGTCATTTGGTGACACATGGTGTTTGACTCGAAGTGATACGAATCGCCGAATTTGCTCCGAAACTAATTTCCAATGTACATTACCTTGTTTATATTGAAAACGTGGAATGACTGTCCTTCAAAATAGAGACTTATATTCCTAATAGCAGTTTACTTATAATAAAAAAAACTAACTTAATCCACCTATGTGGTTGGAGCCTTCCTCACTCATTACCAACAATAGCTGTACACAAATTTCATCTATTTTTTAGATCCGGAATAAAAAATTATATAAATATCACTTATGTGCCCATATCTCGAGACAGGGTTGCCAGATCTTCAATGTTTTGGACTCGTTGGAAAGGTCTTTTGATAACCTAACTAACGATGAGTCGGATGGTGGATCCGGACATAGCTTACATACATTTAAGTGAGATCCGGATATATGTGAAAAGACATTTTTATACATAACTTTTGAACTACTAATCGAAACTCCAATCTGTATAAAACTCGATCTATGGGACCCTAAAACAAGTCAAATGCAACAGGTTCGGGTCAAATCGGTTCTGCCAGTGCCGAGAAGCGTGAGCTAGTTTGTTGGTCACATGCATACATACACACACACATACACACAGACATACACACAGACATTTGTTCAGTTTTCGATTCTGAGTCGATATGTATACATGAAGGTGGGTATACGACGTTTTTATACAAATTTCATTTTTTGAGCAGGATTATAGCCTTACCTCAGTAAGGAAGGCAAAAAATCAATTTGGCATGACAATATCGATGGTACAACTAAAAAAATGGCTAGATCATGGTTTGATGGGATACATGACCCAGAAATGAAAATTTACAAAACAAATCTTATAATTTTCGTTGTTTTTACTAAGCTTCTATGAATAAACAAATTACAAAAATCATCAAAAAAAAACTATGATTCAGGCTGCTTTTCTTCAGCCTATGAATGCATATTTTATAATTTTTTACTATTTATTGGTTTGTTTAAAAAGGAGAAAAAAATAGAAAATCATAATTGAGATTTGTTTTTATTTTGTAATTTTTACACAATTGAATTAAGAGCGAGTTTTTTACCAGTAGCCGATACACACTGGTAAAAAAGCCGATACACAGGGCAAAAAATAACGTTGTAAAAAGTTTGTTATAGAAAAATCGTAAATCTATGAGAAAAGCTGCGATTGGCCAAAAAGTTAATTCCGTAGGCATATATTACCTATCTTTTGACCTATGGGAGTATGGAAGTTGGAGGCTGTTTCAAAAAGTTATTAAGGTTTAAAAAAAATCCATTTTAAGCAGTAATTTGCAAAAGCTGTGAGAAAAAGTAAAACCAATCCTGGATGTTCATTGCACTTTTATCGCAAATGGGAGCAATTTTATGATTTTTCATGTTTTTTGGATCTCAAACTTCAATGCCCGTTTAACCCCACTTCCCTTTGTCATAGAGGGCTCATATTTGGCATGAGTTCATCTCATGCATAGACAAACAAACGCTGAAGTTTTCATCCAAATAGGACACCTCGATACGACATCTAGAACAAACCGAGCAAAATCTACTAATACTACCTCTTAATGAACCGCATTTACAAAGCGGATTCAGTGGCTACTTCTTAAGTTAATGTTATGTTAAGATTTTTTTTAGATTTTTTATGATTTTTTGAAAAAAAAATTGCAAACGTATTGAATCGAACTTTCTCTTTAGCTTGGAGCATTTTGCTACTTTTTCCAATATTTTATTCATTAATTCAATTTAATTAATTATATAAGCAAATTCACAATTTCGTATTTCTGATAACGTAATAGAGCTTCGGAGTTCCTTTCAACTATGTTTTGTACATTAGTTCATTTTGATGTAATTGGATATTCCATCAATGGATTTTTCAAGAGAAGGAAAAAAAACTTCTAAATTTGCTATGGAAAAGGATAGAAATAGAAATGCTTAAAACTAAATCACAGTGTGTTCTTTCTATTGACGTCGAAAAACTTCGCTGCACGAGACAGCTTACCATTGTAGATGTACTTCATCATCAGCTCATTAAGAGCTTGGAATGGTTCTGCCTTGTTTTGGCAGACACAAAAGCGCGTGAGCAAGTCTCCACCAAGGTCGAAAAACTCAGGAAGCGTGAAAAAAAATCATCACAACACAAACTTTTCAAAAAAAAATCCGAATCATGATGTTGGGATATTTTGAATTATTACTATTTTAATTTAACTTTAAATTAAAAAAAATACTGTAACATTTTGTTTTTATGAGCTGTTTTCTCTGTGTCCATGAATGGTACCACTTTTCTCTCGGCTTGAAGCCATCATTCTCTCGGAGTTTTTGGTGTATGCAATTATTATTTGGAAATTTGCAGGAGGATTCGATTAAAACTTGATGTAAACAGCTGGATATTTTTTTGATAAAAAGTTTGATTTTACGCTTTTTTTATAAAATGATTTTTTTTTATTTTTCTTCATCCGTGAAAACTTTTCGCATAATTTTCTAAAGAACTTCACATGAGGACTCCTCAGTTGGCAGGTATCCGAAGTATCCGATATAAACGCTAGTAGTAAAAATATTGCAATACATGCATTTTCAGAAAGTTGAAAAAAGAAAATGTCTCCAAACCTTTAAAGTTTGATATGGTTTGAACTAATGAGGAAACTTAAAAATGATTTTCAGATTTTTATGCACTTGATAAAGTCTGAACCCTGTTCTTCTGTTTTTTCGTGCATAAGTCTACAATATGTATGTGTTGAAAGTTAACCAATTATTCACACAAGTTGTAAAATAGTTATTTCGGTAAATAAAATGAATTGAATTGAAAATAAAAAAAAATCTCACTAGATTTTTTGGCCAAATTCCCTAGTTTTTGTTTAATTGCATTTGAAGAACCCTATGTTACCAAACGGTTATTGAAAAGGAAATAGTTGCAAGGAACACCAAATTTCTTTGAACCAATTATTCGCACAAGTTGTAAAATTGTTATTTCGGTAAATAAAATGAATTGAATTGAACATGTTGAAAATTTGATTTTGATTAGGGAAACAATAATTATGCAACAAATAAAAAAACGTGTTTCTCCAATGCCTGTTCTGACCGTCGGCCAATTCGCTTGCCCGTCCTTAAAAGTACCTTTATGCTGCTACAAGTTTGCTGTCCGCAAGTATAGGCAACGCAATGGCAGTGCCTCCAATACCCTTCGATACACGATGCTCTAGCCGTATGGAAGACGCACAGCCCCAAAATGCCTACGCAGAACCGGGTCTTGCGGCTAGGGCCAGGACTTGCTTGCACTGCAGCTTGGCATTGTACGTTTCGCGCGATGGCATGTGCCTGGTATGGTGGAATTCCAATGTCACATAATTCTGTACGGGGTACGCGATACGCTCTGGCAGCGATGGTTTTGCAAGATATACAACACACGTGGAAACAGATGGACTTGGTGTTTCGAATTTGATCATCTAAGCAAATGTTTTCCAGATTAAAGTGGCCACCTTGTGAATGACACTCGGAGGTCCAACTAAATTTTGACTCAACATCGTGATTGACATGCGCTCCAGACCACCCTAGACGATTGCATCGGCTCCCTAATTTGCATGACTAAACCGCTCAAAACAAAAACGGTTGCTGTCTGTCAACTGGAAAGCTCAGCCCGAATTCCGACCACCAAACAAGCGTTCACTTACTTGTTCACTGTTCACGTTTCCCCCGAGCGTGGGTGTTTCCTGCCCATTGTACACAACTTAATCTGGAGAGATGAATAAATTTATGCCGTGTGCGCTCAAAGGGCCATGTCAGCGGGCCAGCATCAGCTACCGTCGTTACGCACCGGTCGACCGAAAAAAAAAACCGGCTGGATAATTTGAGTCACTTTCAAAACGGAGCCGGACTTTCGAGAGAGCGTCCCTCGCGGAACGGAGCCCCCAGGTGTCTTGGGATCTTGGGCGACTTTCTTCACAATGTAGTCGCAACCATCTTATCTCGTCAGAATCTGGCGTAGTCTGCGCCCTGTCCCGTGTGTCAGCCAGCTTGGGCCCTGTCCCGGGTAGTCAGGTCCGTTTCGAATCGAATTAGTTCCAGCTCGTCAGAGAGTGCTTGGCCAAACGGCTCGCCGGCAGCCGAGATGACGGTGGATACCCAAATGGGCTACCGCGTGATGCTGCCGGGTTAAAACCAGTAGCTCTAAATTGTTTCTTATCTTAATCTCATTTATGATTAATAGTGACTGAGAGCTGCTTCTGTTGGTGCTGCTGCTGCTGCTATTGCTGTTGTAACGGTTTTTGATCCGTCCGAGAGGATAAAGCCAAGTGTGTTGCCACATGCGGGAGCAGGAGGTGCCAGCAGCCTCGAGCATCCACGGTGAATAGTCCGACCGGATCTCACCGTGGAACACTTCGAGGATGCTGCACTGATTGGCATTTAACCCTCTATTGTACAACCCAAATCGGGCTCGATAAGGCCAAAAACCGAACAAAAAAATCATAATAATAGAGACTATAATAAGATTAATAGTTAATAGGTTAATGATAATGAATTTAAAGTGATCTCGAGTGCCATATCTTTAAGACAATTTGATTTGAATTTCAATCATGTTTTGTTTACATTGAAATCAATCAAAAATACTAATTTGGTATACAAAAAGAATTTTTAACATTAACAACTCCACCACCAACTAATAAGTAAAATTGACTTTTAGCGATATGAATAGTAGAGTGTATCAAAAATGACTTTTTGGCGGGCAGGGGTTATGCCGGGGTTTGTTCCGGTTGGCATACTGAGCCCAAATCCCAAATATGAGCTTGATTGGACTTAACATTAGCTTGCGCTCCGCCCTTCAATTTTAAATGGGATTTATTGTCCTTTTTTGAGGCATTCTGGCCACTGAAGCGTTTATTTCAACATCACTGGCGTCTTGATTCGTTGTATATACCAAATGGTACCTTTGTCCATGGCCTTCAAAATGTAGTACTAGGATTTACCACAAATCGCTTACATCTAGAGAACCAGGCAATTGCTCTAAAACACGATACTTAACCCACCCTTAGGTGGTTGGCGCCTTCCTCACATTTAAAGGGTGCTATCCAAAATGCAAAAAGTGCATAAATAACACTTAAGTGCTTATAACTTTTGATAGGGTTGTCTGATCTTCAATGTTTTGGACGCGTTAGAAAGGTCTTTTGAATACTCATCCTACGATAGGTCGCATGATAGATCCGGACAATGTTTCTATAAAAATATCTGAGATCCGGCTTCCAAACAGTGCATAAATAACTTTGAAGTGCTTATAACTTTTAATAGGGTTGTCAGATCTTCAATGTTTTGGACGCGTCGGAAAGGTATTTCGAATACCTATCCAATGATAGGTCGCATGAGAGATCCGGACAACGTTTTTATCAACATATCTGAGATCCGGCCTCCAAAAAGCGTATAAATAACACTTAAGTGCTTATAACTTTTGATAGATTTGTCAGATCTTTAATGTCTTGGACGCGTTGGAAAGGTCTTTTAAATACCTTTTTAAAAATGTATAGCATGACGGGTTTTCTTACAAAAACCACCCTTTTTACAATCTTCCGGACTTTTATTAAAATCGTTTTTAAAGCATAACTTTTGAAGTACTTAACTAAACTGCATGATTTTTAATAGCGACTTATTGGACCCTGAAGGATCGAATAACGCCAAAACGGATAAAATTGGTTCATCCAATGTCAAGATGATCGAGTGACAATTTTTTGATCAACATCCCACCACGCATTTCATGATTCTGAGTCGATAGGTATACATGAAGGTGGGTCTAGGAGGTCTAATTGGAAAGTTCATTTTTCGAGTGATTTTATAGCCTTTCCTCAGTAACGTGAGGAAGGCAAAAATGAAGTGCGCACCTTTGCCCCACATACGGGACACTATGCGGGGCAAAGTGATTTTTCAGCTAATTTAAAACAAAGTTAACTTTCCATCAAGTTATGGAGGTTGGAGGTTGTTTTTTACCCCAAATGAAGATAATTTTATGGTATAGTAACTAATTTAAACTAAGTTGTACTTATGCAACTTAAGTTTCATTTTTAGGGTTAAAACCCATTATATTTTCGCATAGGTTATACTTTTTCGTCCGGTTTTGACAGAAATACTATTTTTCAATGATTTTAAATCAATTTTATCCGAAATAAAAATGTGGTTGAATTTTTTTTCATACAAAAATGTATGGAAATTTTAGTGCGCACCTTTGACCCGCAAATTTCTTTTTAAGTAAAAATGATGGTAAAAAATAAGAAGAAGAGGAATTTCGAAAATTCTTCAAGGGTTAGCAAGGTAATTGGCTAGGCTAAACACTAGTTAAATGGTTTTAAAGATTTCGTGAACCTGAAGTTTTGTAAGCCTTAGTTTGTAAACATCAAATATTAGATCAAAATGGCCCAAAAGTGACTTTCACAAACTTCCATTTTACCACTTTATTTTTGTAAATAAATAAAATTGGCCCTAGGACAAGTCGAAAACCCAAATATGAACTTTTTAGGTTGAAATAAAGTATTTAAAAGTCTGGTGCGCACCATTCCCCCGTGCGCACTTTTGCCCCGTACTACTCTACTATTGCTATTTGGTTGCTTTAAACCAGCTTTAGGGTCACATTCACATACGAACTAAGTTGACTTAATTGCTGCCAGCCACTATTGCTACACAGCTAAAAAAGTGTTAACCCGGTTCCTTTTAAAAACCTGGGTGTAAAATAAATATTGCATTATTTTATGCAATTTTATGTGATTTTACACCCTGAAATATGTAGCCCATCAGTATGGAAAACCTACTTGACCGTAATGTCAAGCTCATATATGCGTTTATCCTTAGGGACCATCCACAAACCACGTGGACACTTTTTCGGGAATCTCAAACCCCCCCCCCCCCCCCCTCGTGGACAATTGTCCATACAAAAAAAACTTTTTTATATGGAGCGTGGACAATCGCCCCTAAAGTGTCCACGTGGTTTATGGATGGTCCCTTACAGCTTTACATCGGTCTGATGGCTGAGTGGGCTAAGGCGCCAGTCCTTACTGTTGGTGCTGGGTTTGAATCCCGTCGGTTGCAACTTTTTTTTTGTGTTTGCAAAAATTGTACATGCAGTGTGTAATATTAAGTGTTTATTTTGACCAAGGTGATGTGCATGCTTTTGCATGCGATTTTACCATCGGATTTTTTGCTGTGTAGTGTCTTCTTTTTATCTACAAGGACTTCACTTACGGCTTAATCATATTTCATGAAGATCTGGTAAAATTATTTATTTATTTTTTTACATAACAACACGATTTTGCAGACATGAACTCTTCTTACTAACTAAGCTGCAAAATACTTTTCCTAAACACTTATTCACATTTGTGTCAACATCAAGAGCTTTTTTTCAATGTTCCAATAAACAAAAACTTTTTTTTAATGTTGGATGTTTTTAATACCCCTGACTCAAAGCGGTTTTAAAATACCCGAAAAGGCAAAAAAATTGTTTCCTGGACCTTTAAAAAAAACTCCAGAAATGTTCTAAACCTTCCTCCGGCGTCCATAAAAATACATAAAAGGTTCTATTCTACATTTATCCTTTAAAAATCGCAATAAATCCGGTTCTCTTAGTCTCAAATGAAAGCTTAGGATGTCCCGTTTCCTAAACTGCCATGAAAACCCGAATTCGGTCATTGTGGCAACCGAAAATCAGCTACAACCGAAAAAAAATACCTTTTTGAGACCCCAAATTTGACGACCAAATTACGGCAATTTCAACCATTCAGGAAGCTCTGGGTTGCATCCGACAAGTATTTTCTATATAATGGCTACTTCCGGCTAGTCTGGAACCGATTCCCGGATACCTGTTGATCGGTTATCTTGACTGTTTATGTGTTGCACATCAAGCTTCATGAACTTGAAAGATGTGTTAATCTTTGGTCATGCCGTTGTTCGCTGACCCATCCTGGCCACTGTGGAACCAGTTACAGGTGGTGGCCCTTAAGGACACTTCCGGAATATGAGAGAAACCCCATCATCTGACTTATCAAACTTCATGAAACTAAAAAATATGACAATCTATGGTCATGTCGTTGTTCTCTGATCCATTCTGGTCTTCCTAGAGCTGGCTACAGGTAGCCCCTTGGGGACATGTTAAAAACTCTATCATCCGACGTAACAAACTTCACACGTACGTTACTGTGCGTACGACAACCCTTTTAAAATTTGCCACAGATCAATTATTTTAATCTAAATTCGAATTTTTAAAAAGCATTGAAAAGTGGAACTTTTGATTTATCTTGAAAATCTTATGTTTTGAAAAACAAACAATATTTTTCTGGGGTTAACTATGACTGTGCTTACTGATATCCCCTACTTTTATGTTAAATTAAGTTTGCAGAATTTTTAAAATTTAAAATTTCAAGAAAGAAATTGGGCGGTAGAGGGTCCTTTCTTTTCTAGAGATGGTGAAATTAAGCTAAAATACAATTTTAAACTACAGAAGCAAAACATTGCAACATTTTACTCGAAAGTACTCCAAGCGATCCTAGGTGACGAACCCGGAACGTACACGATGACTCGAGACACCACCGGCCAACCCGTCCCGGGGTCTCTCGAGCTAATTTCAACATTTCAACGCATCATTAAGGCGCTTGAAAAGACGCTTTCTAAATTATCGCTATACCTTTTCGAGTCGGGTCTCTCTCTCTCTCTCGTGCCGCACTCTCCAGCGAGGTATCCATTTTATTAATCCATTGTGATTATAAAGTTTCGTCAACGTGCGTCACCTCCCCCTTCCCCTCCCCCTTGGACCACTACCGGTTAAGGTGGCCTCCAGGCGGTAGCCACTTCAGGAGAGGACATCGGCGCGGTTACGTCGCCGCATTAGAGACGCGCCTCAAGTTTTGTGGAGTCCGCTTGAAAAGGCGAAATAAAACGAAGTAAAATATCACGACGCGTCCTCCAGTCCGCGGCTAATCACGTTCGTCGACGAGGCTTCTGTCAGACGGCGGCTGCATTCCTCACTGGCACCTTGGAGCTGTCTCCAAAACGAGCGATGATGTCGCGACAATTCCCCGAGCCCCGGTCTCTCTCTCTCCAAATGGGCATTAGCTTCCGTCCTCCAAAAGCCAACGGGGGGAAGGAAAAATGCGGAACCATAGCCACAGGCAAGCTCCGGGGACTCGCGGATTGATTTTCGGCTGCGCTCGATTAGGCAGGCAGGCTGCTGGCGCCAGGAATTAAAATTTAAATTAAAAACAGTTTTTTTTTCTGCCAGTATCACAAAGCATTGTGATGGCCGGAGAGACCTGGAGGACCAGTATGAGGTTAATGATTTTGTTCAAAGTTTGAAACGTGACTAGCTTCGGAATTGGTAGTGGGGGTGGGCCAGCTGGGCTTGTAGCTATGAGCCGCCAGTGAGTTATACCATAACGTGAATGGTTGCATGATAAATACGAATAGAGCTATCAATACCTAATGATGGATGCAGGATGAAGTCTACAAATTGAAGCATTGAACAAACGTAACTATTCTTTCGTTGAACTTCTTTCCTCTTGGGAGGGCACCGGTATTGACTAAAGTTAGTAATCTAATTAGATGTCCGAGGTGAGAATTTGGCGAGGACTTCAGTTGATTCAGTCTGGACTGTATGGAAAAGCATTGCCTAAGATCAAGAATCATATAGTTGAATGATTCTCAAGAAAACTGAGGGTAGAAGACCAAAGTCTTTAGTAAAAATAAAGAGAAAAAATCACGTTCAATTTAAAAGAAAGGTGCCCAACAACAATAGCTCTCAAAACGGAGCTCTTTACTGTTTTGTTGCACTGCGAGAACCGATGCGAAAGCAAATACACAGACCATAGCGACCATGACGAGTCCAACTAAACCGTAATGGTAATGAACTTGAGTAAGTTAATAATCTTTCCATGATTTTCTGGACTCCCTCCTCCTCCATTTCTTTGGAGGTTTGTACAACGTAACAAAGTCCACCTTCACAGCTGGTTCCCCCTCAATTCCGGACCCCAAGTCCGACGACGACTAGCGTGTACACAAAGTACCTATGCTGCTGCCACTGCTGCTGGTTGTGGTGCAGATTTATGTACACGCTCCAGCAGTCCCAGCCGGCCTGGTCTGTTATTATTCGTGGGTAGAAAGTGAATTTTACGGTAGTAAAGCCCATTTGCCAGAGGTTTCCCGTGAGTAAACCCTTCTTCGTGTGGTCACTAATCTTCGATTCCGAAACTTCAAATGTGGCTGTAGTAAGAAAGTTTAAGAGAATGCTGGTTAGGGTACCTCGGTGAATTGTGAGTTGGACAGTAGTTATGGCATTCTATGAGCTGTTAAAATTTTTGAACATAGATTTTTTTAAGTACAGTCTATGACTTTGTTGTAAATTTTCGATTTGTTTGCTTTTAAGATCAAAGGTACAAAATTCCGCTAAAATAATCATCAAACTGTCCCACTGCCAAAAAAATGACGATTCACTCATAAAAGCACAAACAATCGAATTCCAAGCTCTGAATCACCCAGCAGAGGACAGCCGCACGTAGGAAGTATGATTTTCGGGTGACGAATGACAACGTCCGTGGCTCTACTCGGTAGAACAAATCTTTACGCACAAACCTCCCCGTCACCATAGGAATGTTCGACCCCTAGGGGGAGCGACCCAAACAGCTTAATTGACGTCAAATGGCCGAATGCGCTCAGCGGATAATTGGATGACACTAATGCTTTTCGATTTGGTAATAACACAGCTCTCTCGAGTAGACTCCCCGAGCGAAACGGACATTCCGAGTGGTGTGGTGATTCAGGCTGCTTCGAGGAAACCCATTTCCTCTAGCGAAGCTTGCAGCTGAAGCAGCAGCAGCAGCAGATTTGGCGTGCAATCATCATCATCATCTTCTGCGAAATGGAACCCCGAAAAAAATGTCAAAACAGTTCTCTGGAATGATAATTTTTCTTGAGTAATATGTTTGTGCTGTTCAAGATGTAAAAAACACTCAAAAAACATAAAAACTCACAAACTGTTGCCTTCCTCACTGAGGTAAGGCTACAATCTTGTTCTAAAAACGAACTTTTTTACAGAAAGCGTATTCGTTTTGGTGCTCAAAATTTTGCCCAGTTTTCTCAATTCTGGCTCGTCCGATTTTAGCTGTTTTGAGCAAGGTTGCCAGATAAATCTGGGAATGCCTGATTTTTCATGTGTCTGCCAGAACAAAGATTCACCCTTTTCTGTACCAGATATTGACAGATTTTGCCACATTTTTTACATTTTGCCCATTTTGAACAACTTTTTAATAAAAATGAACGAATTTAATTTAAAAAAAATGAATATAATTTATTTACGTCAAAAAAGTGCATATTCGACATGTTTGAGGCCACAAAATCTGTTAAACCATCTGAATTTAAATTAATTCATATTCTCCCTCCCTTTCTCCATTCAGAATTGATAGATTTTCGTCTGCTAGATTTGTCCAGAATTTCAATCGATACTTTGCCAGATTTTTCAAATTTTGAAATCGTAACCCTGAGTTGGAGGTGCGATAAGTAGTTCAAAAGTTATAAAGTAGTGCCAGACTTAGAAGCGAATGCTAGAATATTTATGCTGTTTCTCAGATATTGCAATGAAGCTAAGATCCGCATCTTTCTTTGATCCACTTTTGATTAGTTTTTCAAAATTATTTTTTCATGCCTCTAAAAATTAAAGATCTGGCATCCTTGTATCAAGTTATGACCACTTAAAATATATTTATGTGTTTTTTTGATGCCAGATCTAACTTATCTGTATGATATCTATGTCCAGATCCATCGTCTGACCTATCCTTGGATAAGTAATCGAACGAGTCTTAAAGTTTTAATTCGGATCTTAGTTAGACTAAGTTGGTTAGAAATCGAAATAAATTTTCGGACTGATAGAACTAGCTTTTTTAACCTTCCCTTGGTATTAACAAAAAATCACACTTAAGGTATTGGGGTCCTTTTCGACTCCAAACTTTAAAAACGCGCCAAAAATCCGATTCCGGTTCTTTTGGTCACAAATGAAAGCTTAGAGCGTCTTCTTTCCGAAACCGACCTGGAAACCCGGATTTGGTTACTCTGGCCACCGGGAATCGGCAAAAACCGAAAAACTTTGAAAACCTGTATCTCCGGCAAAATTCAACCAATCAGGATGCTCCAGGATTGCATCAGGATTGCACTCGACAGGTATTTACCTGTTCCTGACCACAAATATTAATATCAGGGCTAGTTACCTACCGGTTCCGAGAACCTGGGACATCTAAAAAGTTCATGTTTTACTGTTTTTCACGTATATGTGATACCAATACTCTCATGATACTTGAAATTGATTCATAGAAATTACTTCAAACACAAAACACGATTGCCAGAGCCACTTTGGAGTTACTAACCACTTCCGTGTAACCTGGAATCGGTTCCCGGGTACCCGATGAACAGCCAACTTGATTTTTTGTTGAAAACCCATCATGTTGCATAAAAACTTCATTAAATTGAAAGATATGTCCATCTTTTGTAATTCCGTTGTTTGCTGAGCCATCCTGGCCAATCTGGAACCGGTTACAGGTGGCCCCTTGGAACACTTCCGGAATATGAGAGAAACCCTATCATCCGACATATCAAACTTCATGAAATTGAAAGATATGACAATCTACGGTCATGCCGTTGTTCGCTGACTCATTCTGGCCAATCTGAAACCGGTTACCGGTGACCCCTTTGGGACACTTCCGGAATATGAAAGAAACCCTATCATCCTATCAAGCTTCATGAAATTGAAAGAAATGTCAATCTACGGTCATGCCGTTGTTCGCTGACCTATTCTGGCCAATCTGGAACAGGTTACCTGTGGCCCCTTGGGGACACTTCTGGAATATGAGGACATTTGACTTTGACGACATATCAAACTACATGAAATTGAAAGATATGTAAATCTACGGTCATGCCAATGTTCGTAAATACCTGTCGAATGCAACCCGGAGCATCCTGATTGGTTGAAGTTTGTCGGAGATACAGGTCGTCAAAGTTAGGGTCTCAAAAAGGTCTTTATTCGGTTGTAGCCGATTCCCGGTGGCCAGAGTGACCAAAGCCGGGTTTCCAAGTCAGTTTCGGAAAGGAGACGTGCTAAGTTTTCATTTGTGACCAAAAGAACCGGAATCGGTCAAAAACTGGATTTTTGATGATTTTTTAAAGTTTGGGGTTGAAAAGGACCCCAATACCTTTAAAGTAACTCTTGTTATGGACGCTCCCCTAGGGGTCGTCCGAGGTTTATTGTATATTTATACTATAAATTTAAGCAAAAGTTATGGCAAATTTAATTTTAAAAAAGGTTGAAAAGTACCCCAATACCGGAGAAAGCAGAACAAACTTAGGGCAATTGTTTTCATGATTAGCTTACAATTAAAAATTGTTTTCAAATATCAAAATGAAATAGAAATGTACTCAATTGAATTTTTAAATAAAAATAGACTTCTTCAAGTAAATAAATGTTTTGCTTTTAATCACAAAAATCATCAAAATTTAATGTCAAATTCCAGAGAACTATTCACCAGCAGCAGCAGCAGCAGCAGCAACAACAGTCTGTGTGACGACTTGCCCCCGCAGGCGCAGCTTTAAATTCTGGAAGTTTGAGCAAACTGGCCACTCATCAGCGAGAGATTTGGTCCGAAAATGAAATTAACAAAGCTGCTGCTGCTCTCCGGTTCGGTCAAGTCGCCTCCGGCAACCTGCGCGAAGGTTCCACCGGTAGCCACACCGCAGTCCAAATCGAGCTGGAGGAGAAACGCAAAAAAAAGAGTGATGAATTCCTCGAAACAAACAGCCCATAAAAAGACAGGAACGTAAATTAGTTTCCTCCTCTGGCTCTGCCTTTCGATAGGGAGCCTCGGACGACTTGGTATAATACGAAATTTGCGTGAGCCTTAAAATTATCCAGAAGCAACAAGTAATATATTTTCGACGGCTGAAGAATCCAGGACCCTGAAGGGAATTCGAGGCCATAACTGGCACGGCCAAGGTGCCTCCGGGGCTCCAACAGTGTGGAACATAAGGGCCCACTGCCAAACAGGACTTGGCAGAAGGAGAGAGGAAAAAAAGTTAAATGTTTTTTAACTGCCCCTCGACTTTATAATTTCCAACCTCAAAAAAGATTAAATTATACCACAAAAACAGAGACAGGAAGAGGCCCCGCAAGAGTGGTAGCAGCTCGGGCTGTCATATATAAATTCGAGAGGACCAAACCCACAGAAGTTTTTCCCTTCATTTTTTCCGCGCCCGCAAACATCTCCCCGCGGTTGAACTTGAACTGGAAACGCAACGTCCATATGGTTGACTGCCCACTGCAGTTCTGGTGCAACCTGTGTGTCGTCGTTGAAGGGCACTCCTTTTTTACCGGGTGCCGCGGTATCTCCTGCTCCATGATTGCGAGCGCAGGCCCCGTGGGCAAAACTAATTTCGGGGTCCCGGAATTACTCTCGACTGCCACCGAACTGCCACTGACGGCGATCCAGCTGAACGAGGCCATGGAATGTGACCTTCAGACGAGGGCACTCCTTCGTGCAGGGCGGATGGTCACGCTACTGAATTTTAATGGAAGTGTCACGCAGTTGGGCGAGCGCGCACCCTCGGTAACATGGCATGAGTGAAATGAGTTGAAAGTGGTTGTCTAAGTAGATTTGCAAGGGATTCAATGGGGGATCTTACACATCTTACACACCTAGGCAACCAGACAGGCAGACATTTGTTTAGTTGAAGGTGGGTGTACGAGTTTTCTCTGAAAAGTTCATTTTTAGAGAATTTTTACCTCAGTGAGCAAAGCAAAATGCCGGTAAAACGAACTTTAGCGAACTTCCCATTCGATGATATGTCATTTGGCGAAATGTACTAGATCCCACTATCAAATAAATCCGCAACCTACACAGATACCCAGGCCATCCACGTAGAGATGTCATCGGAGCTCATTCTCCGCATGCCGATGTGCGCAACCTTCAATCTAATGAACCTAAAAGCACGTGTACGCAAATTCCTCAACTGCTGGCCCCGACTCGCCGTGAAGTTCTTCTCTCCATAGGAGGTAGCACGGCAGTTCACGTTACATGTCCGCTGTGCCGCTCTGTTCGGATCGCGACGAACAATGACTGTAATTACCAGCCAATTTCCTGTGAGCTGTTGAATCTGCGACGACCAGCGACAACAACAACGATGACCGAGAGTTGGCTCCGACGTCAAGTTCAATAGCAGTTGCTGTTGCTGCTGCTGCTGCTACTCGTCGTAATTATTTTGTCATTTTTAACGATATCAAACCGGTAGCATCAACATTCTTGTCGAAAAAGCACTCATTTCAGGTTTTTACGATCTCGACGCGACATGGGGAGAGGAGGCCTTCAGGTATTGCACTTGCCCTAATCGGGACCGCGCGATCAACCGTCGTCGTCGCCGTCGTAATTTTTCCCAGCGCGCCCAGGAGAAGGCGCCAACTTTTGTTTGTACGAATTTAAATTTTAATTAGCACAAGTGGGCTGTGTTTGTTTCGTTTTGTTTTTGTTTGTTTTCGTTGGAATTCCTTCATGCCAGCAACAGGTCCGACGCCCGTACACACACAAACACATATATTGGACGCGACTGGATCATTTTAATTAAAACACACAGACCCCGTTGCCACATTCCCCAATCCACGCTCGCATCGCCGTTCTTCAACGTTCTACGGCCAATCAAAAAACACCATGATCTGATTAATTTTTATAGGTTCCCGCGGGGCCCGAAATCATGCTGCGTGCGCGCCAATTTCTGGCCGATCGGTGGTGCGCTATAAAACCGTAGCTCGATCAAGTGCAAGCATGCGCAATCGCGGCTTTTTGGGCGAGGGTTTGCATACCTCATCAAGATCGCCCGGGCGGGGAAGGTTTCTTCCCGGTTGTCGATGAAATTTTGATTGTTTGGTTGCGATGGTTTCAGAAAGTTTTTAATTGCTTATTTTGAAGATGCAAATTAAGCGTGATTACAAATGTTTTTATGATCGGGATTGTTGTTTGATTTTCAAATTGATGAACATTATTTTGTTTTTATGCAACTTTTGCTTTTAATTAGAGAATGACAGTGTTTATAGTGTCTTCTAACTGAATCTTACAGATTGTGATGCATAGTAGCCAACTCAATGTCAACTAAAATTCGATGTCTAAACTCGATAGATTGCTTGCTATCTTCCTATTTCTGATATTTACAAAATCGTCTTGAAGACCTGGAGTAACAGGTTCATAAATTATGTTCTTGAATTTTAACGCAAACCATCACGAGGAGTATTTTCTAAATCGACGCAATCTTCGAATTTAGCCACTTAATCTAATCTAAAACTTAATTGCAAAACTTTTCAAGCTATCAAAATGTGCTGCTACAAAAAAAAAGAACCCCAATTATATACCGTGGCCGGGACCGTGGTGTAGGGGTAAGCGTGGTTGCCTCTCACCCAGTCGGCTTGGGTTCGATCCCAGGCGGTCCCGGTGGCATTTTTCGAGACGAGATTTGTCTAACCACGCCTTCCGTCGGATTGGGAAGTAAATGTTGGCCCCGGTCTAACCTAAATGGGGTCGTGCATAAACCACGTGGTCTCCTTACACGGAGAAAAAAGAGTTCTCAAAATCGTGAACAAGCGTTCATGAAATTCGGAACCACGAACAAAGTGTTCAAATTCCATGGTACGATTTTGAAAAACGTACCATGAAATTTGAACACTTTGTTCGTGGTTCCGAATTTCATGAACGCTTGTTCACGATTTTGGGAACTCTTTTTTCTCCGTGTAGGGGGGGGGGAGGGGGTCCGAAATCCGACCGAAAAAAACCATGAAAAGCCATGGGGGGAGGGGGGGGGGTCGACGGCTGACCACGTGGCCTTTAAAAAAAATCTTTTCTTAAAAAAAACAAAAAAAAATACGCGCTTTGAATTTACTTATATGCATACATTTTTTGTTAAACTTCAAAACCATACAATTATTGTGTTTAAAATTATTACTTATATTTCAATGTCATAATATTTTCCAATTCAATATTGAATTATATATTTCGGCAGATTCATATCAATACTTTGAACCTGTAAGTGAATGTACAATTTTTAATACTCATGTAACTACGTATTGCAAAAGTTTAAAAGCTGTTAAAAAATAAAGTGACAGTATCCAATGTTAATATACCCTAAAAAATGCGTACCAAAATGCAAACACAATTTCATTTTTTTTGTTGATGTTATCAAGTAGCTAAAAATGTGCTTGCAAATTTGCATTGAAAGTAGATGTAGTCTTCGATAGTTCTATTTTGGAACAACTTAAAAAATAAATATTGCTGGCAATTTTATAAGATTTTCGTAACAAGGCAAAAAACTAAATATGTATTATAAATCAAGTGTCTAAAAATGATTCTCTGCAAAAAAAAATCAAAATCTCAGATCTTAGCTAATTACCGTAGCTATTCCTATAAGTGATCGAAGAATCTTAATCGAAAGATTTCCTTTTGACACTTAAAACAAACTCAAAATATCTTGTATCTCCTCTCTCATGCAATATTTTTTTAAGTACAAAGAAACTAAAAACCCCAATTTCAGGATTATCGCGCAAAATTTCAGTTTCACTACCTCATTTGCAAGTGAAACGTCTAACATTAAAAAATAACCAGTAACGAAAAAACGAACGATACATACTTTTAGATTCACCAGATGAATATTTTGGTCTAAAATATATTCCTTATTTCATGTGTTACACAATTCGGATTGTTATATTACATAACATTTTATAAAAAACACGTTTACTATCCATCATCAAAGTTGTAGGTTTTTTTTTAGTTTTTTTTATGTTAATAGGGACCATCTGTTGAGCCAATGAGAAACATGGTCAAACATTTTAGATTTTTAGAGAAAAAAACGAGCTTCAAGCAAACATTTTTTTTGTTTCTCAATTAATTTAAAGATTAAAAAAATAGGGGCCAAAGGTGCCCTTTCCTGAAAATATTAGTTTTTCTTTAAGCTGAGAAAATATACTATACCCTCAACTTCATATTTGAGATAAAACCACTCAAATATATAGACATATTAAAATAATTTAAGTTTTAAAGAGTCACCTAATTTTCAAATGCCGATATCAATTTGTGAAATAAATTTCAATACAATGCCGTCAAGATCAACATAAATAAAATTCATTAAAAAAGACGGAACGGTACTTTCAACTCGCTGGTTATCGGGCATAACTCAACCAACCGGGACATTTTTTTTTTTTGAGTGAATTATAAGGATGTCTAGATGATCCTTAAACTTTGCAGAATTCGATATGATTAAATCTGTAATTTATGCGATCAAAAACGTCGTTCCAACTTTTGTTTGCTCTAGTAAAAAAAAATCGCCCGAAAATCCACGGAGTCAAGCCCGAAAACCTGTGAGTTGAAGTTACCGTTCCAACGTTTTAGGGAGGCTTTGGCATCCGTGTATATTGGACATGCGTTGGGCGTCCCAGTGTTAATAATTTCAAAGATATTGAAAATATTGAAAAATTATTTTTTTTTGTATTTATTTTGAGGTAATATCTCCAACCAAAAGTTGGATCAAAAATCTTAAATCGTAGATAATTGCCTATTTAAACAACTGAAAAAAATGTAAAATAAATTCCAAATTTTAGCTCAATCTTTTTTAAATTTATCAAAACACGTAGTCGATAGCAAAATCAATTTAAAGTAAGAGTAAGACTTAAACAATTTGGATGTCCATGACTAAAAGAATGATTTTTAGCGCGTTGTCTACAACTTTTCCAAAGACACGAAATCGATTTTCGAGCAATTCTATACAAAATCGGTCTTCATTCTTAAATTTTATTTTTTTTTTTTAATCCGTCTGAAACTATTGGTGCCCAAGCCATTTTGCATCATTAGTTTGTCTATATAGTTTTCATACAAATTTTGCAGCAATGAAAATTAAAAAATCTGTATCTTTTGAAGAATTTTTTTGTCGCTTTGGTGTCTTCGGCAAAGTTGTAGGTATGGATAAGGACTACACTGAAAAAAATGATAAATGGTAATTTACTTTGCTGATTTTTAATTTCACTTTTTGTCACTAAAACATGATTTGCATAAAAACACTATTTTTATTTTTTTCTAATTTTGCCAACTTTTCTGAAATTTTCAGAATGGGCAAAAAATCGTTGTTTGAGTTATGAATTTTTGAATCAATACTGATTAAAAAAAATCGAAATATTGACCGCAACTTAATTTCAATTTTATTTTTCGATGTAAAATCGAATCTGCAATCTAAAAGTACATTAGTGAAATTTTCATAAAGTGCACCGTTTTCAAGTTAAAGCTATTTTTAGGTAACTTTTTTTTTAATTAGTGGCAGTTATTAATTTAAAAAATTTAATACCCATGTTTGCCTAATTTTGAAAAAAAAATTTGAAATGCTGAGAAAATTCTTTGTTGCTTTGTTGCTAAGATATTGCCATGCAAAGATTTTAAAACAGAAAAATGGATGTTTACTACCCAAACAACCCATAATTTTCTTATGTCGATATCTCAGCAACTAATGGTGTGATTTTCAATGTTTATAAATAAAACTTTCGTGAAATTTACCAATCTTTTCGAAATCAATATTTTCAAAAAAAAAATTAAGACTAACATTTCAAAAGGTCGTTTGTTTGTCCCTGTCTCTGATTCTTGTATGGAGAAAAAAATTAAACAGCTCGACTTTTTTGGACACACTGAATCATTGGAATCAATCATGCTTAATTAAAAAGAAAAGTTGCTTTAGTTTGGATTTTTATGAATGTTTGGAATAAAATAAATATTAACTAAGAGCTTTCATAACTAGATATTTTCCTTAAAATAAAATGAAAATATTTTTTTCCTGAAACAAAACTTTTCTATTTAAATAATTTCGATTTTAAGAAAATATTTTAAAGCGCATTTTAATTAAATCATGAATGCTGTTTATATATCAAAATAGCTTTAATTCTTTAAGCATATTTATTCTGGATGCAATTAATTGCACTGCAATTCCATAATTTTGAATACATATGTTTTACTAAGTTGCTTGTTTTGTTGAGAGTATTTTTTACTTTCTGTACCATTTCAATAAATTGTTATGCTGTTATTATTTACCTTAAACTTTGTGATATAATAATTTTTTCACACTTCTAAGTGAATTTCTGTGTTTTTTTTAAATATATTATTAAATTGGTTTTAATGATGATACAGCACCTACACAAATTATTGGCATTTATGAACGGTGTGATTATACTAGCCATATTCTGGGAAAATAAACGGCATTTATGAACGGTGTGATTATACTAGCCATATTCTGGGAAAATGTTGGTAGATTCAGGAGCATTCCCCAACAATATTTATTTCGATATAATTTGAAATGTTTTTATTGTGTTAAAATAACAACAGTAATATCGTTTTTTCACCAAAAGTCACCACCACTGACGGTACATCATTTGTGGATAAACATTTTTGAAATCTATACTTATTTTGTTTTTTTTTTTAAGATTTTTCACCTGGGAGGGAAAAGCCACGTGGCCATGTAGGGGGGGGGGGGGTTGGCGTGAAACCACGAAAAACCATGAGGGGGGAGGGGGGGTCAAAAATTCTCCAAAAAAAGGCCACGTGGTTTATGCACGACCCCAAAGGGTTAGGTCGATAGCTCAGTCCAGGTGTAGTTGTCGTATCCCTGGGTCCTGCCTCGGTGGAGTCGCTGGTAGGCAGTTGGACTCACAATCCACAGGTCGTCAGTTCGAATCCCAGGGTGGATGGAAGCTTAGGTGTAAAAAGAGGTTAGAAATTGCCTCAAAAGAGGATAACTCGGTGTTTCGAGAAACACGCTCAGAAAATTCGTTTCGCGCACGGAAAATTTGAAGCTTAAATCATCTGTAACCCACTTAAATCATGAAATATGTTCATGAAACTTTCACTGCCCCTGTTCCAAGGCTGTTAACGATGAAATTATCGAGGCTCGATAACGAAAACGAATGTTATTTGTGATTTTTGTTTATTTAATAAAAATATTAATTAGGTGAAAAAGCATGCAAAATTTCGTTTCGTTTGATACCCAAATTTTAAATTTTGAAAATTTAAGTATTTTTGAAAAAAAATATATATTTTGTGAAAATTTTTGTATTTTCCAACAAAACATTAATTTTGTTTTAATGCAAGCAAAATTTTGCTTCGTTTGATACATTTTCCAAACAAACATTTTCCTAACAAAATGTATATTTTCGAAACACTCATTAATCAGGTAAAAAGAATCAAAATTTTGTTTCGTTCAATACGCATATTTCAAATTATGAATGTTTCAGTACTTTCGAAATAAATGGTTTTTGTGAACAATTTGAGTATTTATGATTTGAAACTTACTACATTCAATAAATATATATTATTGGTGGAAGCACTGAAAATTTAACACAATTTGGTTGAATAAGGTCGATTTTAAAATGATTTTAAAAATGAGTTATCGCTGATAGAATTATCGAAATAACGATAGATTTAACACGTAGCTTTATGTATGGGACAAACTTATTTCACGGATTTCTCAGATTGCTGTTTTTGTATATGGGATATTTATGTGAACTTGGGTTCTGAAGTTATTGGAAACTTATTTTTAGTGGATTTAATATATTTTCTGAACTTTATTTTTTTAAATTTCTTCAAATATTGCTGATCAAACCCGAGACCTGTCAATACTCTTATTAAACCTGAAACACCTGAAATTTCCTGATAAATTCCCCCTTTTTCTTGAGCTTGTGAGTTCAGGTGTTAAAGACTGTTTTCTTTTAATACTAACATTTTCTTTAACTTTCTTTTCCAGGTAAGCTCGACATGTACACTAGCGTGGTTCACGTTTCTATGAAAAAGACAAAAGTTTTTATTTTGTCTTGCATCAACCGGAATTTCGTTCTTTTATGTCCCCAGAAGCACTCCTGAAAATTTGAGCCCATTTGGTAAGGTCTAGGAGCTCCAGTTTTAATTTGAAATTTATATGGGATTTTGATTTATTTTCCATGGGAAACTATCTTTTTACATTGTATTAGGATTTTTATAAATCGATGAAATGACTTGATTCTTATAGTAGGAGATAGGTTTTGAACTGGGGAACAACTTTGTAGAACATACCAACATGCTAGGAAGTGACCCTTTAAAGATACAGATACTTTTAGATGGTGGCTTTTGAAGTAAAGCCCTTCAAAAGCCACCATCTAAAAGTATCTGTATCTTTAAAGGGTCACTCCTAGCATGTTGGTATGTTCTACAAAGTTGTTCCCAGTTCAAAACCTATCTCCTACTATAAGAATCAAGTCATTTCATCGATTTATAAAAAAATCCTAATACAATGTAAAAGATAGTTCCCATGGAAAATAAATCAAAATCCCATATAAATTTCAAGTTAAAACTGGAACTCCTAGACCTTACCAAATGGGCTCAAATTTTCAGGAGTGCTTCTGGGGACATAAAAGAACGAAATTCCGGTTGATGCAAGACAAAATAACAACTTTTGTCTTTTTCATAGAAACGTGAACCACGCTAATGTACACCTAATGACAGCGTTATAAATTAAAATGTTTGTGTGTTTGTTTTGTTGCTGTATAATTTCCCTGCAAAAAAAAATTCACCGTAAGTACTTGTAGAGGACATTTGAAATCTTTAACACAACAAAAATCGAAACAGATCTGTTCAAAATTCATAAGCAGTCCATTTCAATTAAAATGGTAGTATTTGCAACAAGTTACAAAAATACGATTTTTTCAGCATGAGTCGTTGGATAAATACGACGATTGCTGCAAAAATCTAGTTTTGGAACGAGAACACCTTGTTTCATTTCTGAATGTTATTTGCTGTTAACATTGCAATTTAAAGAAACACCCTGTGAGTAGGAGTTCTGAAAAGTCAACTATCTATCATCCATTTGAGTGCTGAAAAGAAAAAAAATATTTCTTTGTACCAAAAATTTCTTTTTTTCGATTCGTTATTTATGATGAAGAAAAGTAAACAGTTTTAAAATGGAGTTGCAAAAAGTACTTTTCGGTACCGTAATCTGGGGTGAATCGGGACTACAGTCTGAATAGGGACAGCAGTTTTTAGAGCACTTAAAGCTTTTAAATTTGGAAATGGATGTACACGTTTTGTTGGCCTGAGTCTGTTCTAACCGAAACCAAAAAGAAAAATTAAAATATTGTGCTCCAACATGGTTAAAACTGCTGTCCCAATTCGCCCCATAAGTCCCGATTGACCCCAGTTTACGGTACTGTTATTTTTGGTGATGAAAAGTTTTCCGTTTCGTCATTCGAGAACAACATTTAAAGTAAGTTTCACAAAGAAATTGCAAAAATGAAATTTGAAAGTGGTTTTGTCTCGTCAATTTAAAAACTGACCATTTGTGGGAAATCGTTCTGTTCAGCTTCAAGTATAAATGGACAAGACTCCCAGTATGAAAATCATATCTTGTCCAATGGATCACGACATTTCAATCCTTTTTCGTGCAGCAATCGATTCCCACAAAACTCACTCGCGGTTAACCCGCGTAATTTCCCACACTTTTCCAGCGGCGCGCGCAATATGACACACTCGCTGCCGAGTAGCGCCAGACACTAATTACGATCAACTGTCGAACACGTTCGATAAATGCGGATATAAATTAATTAACCTCGAAACGAACAAAAAAAAAACAGTCCTCTCAGCTAGAGATATCACAGCAAGTTGAAAGCCCCAGCTCACGACTGCAATTTTTATCACGCCGGCCGGGGTCTCAACGTGCGTAGACCCGAAGACAGCGCGCTGCAGCAGGACGTCAACGCAGGTCTTCGAAGGCCTGGGAATGCGACACCCCGCCGGCCACAGGCCACATACCAGACAATGGCTCGATCTTTAATTAATTTCTCGCTAGCCAACATGACATTCAATTAATCATATCGAGCAATAAATCGACGAACACGCGGGGCGGCTGTCACGGGGGCAGGTGGGGACTCGAAAATCCTGTTTTTTTTCAGCAAGCTTCGCCATTGAGGTCGTGCTGGTCGTCTTGGGCGAAGAGGACGATCCCATGGAACTCCCCTTTTTGGCAGTTTTCGGTCTCTCCGCCAAAAAGGTAATTTATGAAGGAATATTTCATCGCTGTGAGGAAATATCTCTCATTAGCATTAACCGCGCCGGATTGAGTCCTCCTCCTCTGCGAGTTTGGCTGCGGTTCAGAAAATGAGCGGTTATTTAATTAACTTTAATTGGGAGATTCGCGGGGCACGACGACCTGAAAACCAAGCAGATCGAAGCTGGTGAATGGATGTCTTTCGAAATCGTCGTTTTGTTTGTTCCTCGGGCGCGTGGGCGTCCCCGGCAAGAGTTATGAATGAATACGTTTTGTTATTTATTGAATGATGCCAGGCCCAGGCCCAGAGCCGTCGTCCGAGAGGATCTCCGCGAGCTGGTTTTCGAAAAATAGCACCCGCTAAGGAGGATTAAAAAACGTCGAGAAAATGCAAATTATAAAGCGATCTGCTTCGCAATCCTCATCATATTCCAACAAAACACACACGCTCACATGAGTGGGCGTTGGAGAAGACTCACCCCCACCCACTCGAGAGCAGCAGCACCCTTCGCACACAAACGGAACGCGAGAGCTTAATTAATTAGATATGCAAATCAACGACAGCTCAGACATCGCCGGCTGTGGACCGCAACAACAACGTGTGGTGAGTGATGAGCTTTAGATTGGAATTTAGATACAGTCACTAGCATTCCGATGCCCATTTTTGGTTGGAAGCTACCTCCCCCAATCTCCCTCGCTAGCAGTAAAGATGGGGTTTAATGTTTCACAGTCGAGGTGATTATTTTTTCTGGCCCACGTGAGAAACGGTTTTAATTGAGCCGAACGCTCAGTGGAAGTTCATGGTATTATGTTTGAAACACTTAAAATTGTATAAATTGGTAGAACAAAAATTATCTTTTTAATCTTATTCTAGAGAATTACTCAGGAACAAATGTTTAACCATTTTAAGATAGTCTTCGAACCTCAAGGTCCTCGCGATGTCACTCGATTGTCACCAATGCCCATTAGTCAAAGTTGTTGAACCGCGTGCTACCTTTGAGCTTTACCACCCCTCAAAGGTCCAGCAATGCGGTAGTGGCTAGTGGATCCTAACCAACCCAAAAAAGTTTGTCGTCCCGCGGTAGTAGCCTGCTAACGGGCCATCATCATCATCATCCGAGTAAAAGTGTGGTGAGCGACCGGAATGGTATGCTGATATCAACCCCCTTAAGTCGAGTGGCCCGCGCGAGCAGCCCACAGCTGGTTGGCTTTCGATTTTTATCGCGTTGGATAGATAAATATTTTTCCACCTGGGCCCCAAAGGCCGCATCATCTGGCTTTTGTGTGCCCCGCGTGAATGGGTCTTTCATCGGGCGCGAATGTTTGGCATTCCAGAGATCCCTCCCCTTTCACCCTCTTCCCTCACATGCGATTAATACTTCCGATAGGCGCAGCAACAGCAGCAGTCGTTTTGCGATGAAATTGTACCCAGCTGGGGGCTGTCAAGTCGAAGTAATCCCGGATCAGACCCCAGCGCCGCGAGTATCCGGGAGAATGAATGGCGATGAGGAATTTTATTGTTTTCGCGATTAGTCAGGAGCGGGATTTGTGTTACGTGAGGGATAAGGTTGGAAGTTTTTGATAGAAGTATGTTCAAAATAAAAATTAGTTTTTCCGATTATTTTAAGAGAAAAACAAACTTTTTTATAATATTTGGGTAATTCTATACCAACTAACACGAAATTGGGAAAAGTTGTCCCGACCCCTCTTCTATTTGCGTGATCTGAACTGATCACGAATCCGAGGTCCGTTTTATAAGTCATATATGTTTCCTTCACGAGTTGGATAAATCCGATGTTTTGAAACAAGTTGAATACAACATTGAAAACAAGAACAAGAAAAATTTGTAGTTTCACAATGAAAACGTTACTTAATCCACCTTTAGGTGGTTAGTGCCTTCCTCTAATTTAGAGATTCCAACCCCCCTAAAGTGTCCACATGGTTTATGGATCTCCCCTAACGTGATCGCAGCACCTAAGAGGTCCTTATGAATATAAGTGATGAGTAAAAAAAACAGACTACCTACAGACTTTTTGTCATGATGATACAGATACCGCCTTTGAGGAAAATGGCATCCCTCTACACGGTTTTTTCGTGGCGATCAGACCCAACCATTTGAGGTTATGTAAATTTAGACCATTTTTTAAACTGCTTGTAATTTTTGATAGGTAAATCAGATCTTGAAAATTTTTAATCCACGAGAAAGGTCATTTCAAAACCTTCCCAAAAATATAGAATATGGCAGGTTTTCATGCAAAAACCACCCTTTTTTGCAAATTGTGAAATTTACATGCAGCAGTTTCTAAGCATAACTTTTGATGTACTTTACTAAATCTTATAAATTTCAATAGGAAGTTGTGGGACCCCAAGACGAATCGAATGAGGCCAATACGGTCAAAATCGGCTCAGTCAGTGACGAGATATTCTAGTGACATTGATTCGGTACACATGTCTACATACAGCCAAACACACAGACATTTGCTCAGCTGGTTATTCTGAGTCGATATGTATAAATGACGGTAGGTCTAGAAGGTCTAATTAAAAAGTTCATTTTTTGAGTGATTTTATAGCCTTTCCTCAGTAAGGTGAGGAAGGCAAAAAACATGTTTAAATGTACTATAAAATTGTTAAAAAAATAATCAAAAAATACCAGCAAATTTTGACAAAGATTACCGTTTAAGTTTTAAGCAGTTTGTGGTTGAAATATTCAAAAAAATTATGTTGGAATTTAAAATAAACCTTTTACTTTTTAAGAACTGAGACAAAATTCTTAAATTTTCCTTGTTTGATTTGTTGATGAAACAACTAGTTGATAAGATACATTAAATCTACACAGCAAATAAAGTAATGATCTAGCTGCGTGTAAAAGGCCTAGGTGTAAAATTAATTTTGCATTATTTTATGAAATTCTGTAAAATATTACACCCTGATATATGTAGCCCATCAGTATGGGAAACCTACTTGACCGAAATGTCAAGCTCACATATACGTTTATCCTTTCCATTTTTCATCGGTCTGATGGCTGAGCGGGCTAAGGTGCCAGTCCTAACTGTTGGTGCTGGATTTGAGTCCCGTCGGTTGCAACTTTTTTTTGTGTTTACAAAAATTGTACATGCAGCGTGTAATATTAAGTGTTTATTTTGACGAAATTCTCAAAAGGTCCTATCTGCATAGGGAAATTCTCAAAAGGTCCTATCTGCATAGGGAAATTCTCAAAAGGTCCTATCTGCATAGGAAACTCATGACTCATAGGTTGTTTTGAAAAAATACTCTAGAAATGATAAATTAGTTATTGTTAGTGTCACCAAATCAGCCTTTATTAAATGAACTTTTTTTCTACTCAGAGCTATTAGATTCGATGAGACGAAAGACAAAAACTTTATAAAATTTTGGCATTGGCCTTATCTATACCAAATATTGAAACTTTTTCTAAATATTTTGTCCATTTGAATAAAAATACTTCAAAAATATGAATTAGGAAATGCCCAAAATAACTGAGAGAAAGTTTTACTGAAATTAAAAAAAAATCAAGGAATAGTAGATTTATGATAACGAAGACTGTAACTTTCAACAATAATTGAAGAACGCTAAAAACGCTAAAAGAATTTTCTGATCAATTTGGTGTCTTCGGCAAAATTGTAGGTATTGTGGAGGACTTTTGGGGAAAAAATAGGTACACGGAAAAAATGCAGATTTTTGAATCATCGTTTTTTTTTTTACTAAAACTCAATTTCCCAAAATACGTATTTTTTTATTTATGAGATTTTTTGATATGTTTTAGAGAAACATGGTCAAAAAATCTGCCGCTGAGTTATGATTTTTTGAAAAAATAGTGATTTTCGGAGAAAATCGAAGTTTTATGCAAAAACAAATTTGACATTATTTTTAATGCAAAATTGAATTTGCAATCGAAAAGTACTTAACAGATTTTTTGATAAAGGGCTCCGTTTTCAAGATATAGCCACTGAAAGTTCGATTTTAGCGAAATATTTGCAGTTTTTCGATTTTTAAAAATAGTGACCATGAATGACCGTTTCCAAATTATTTTTTTAAGTTCAGAAAATTTGCTTTAAAATTGTCTAAGAAACATTGAAGATTGGACCTCGGGTTGCTGAGATAGAGCCGCTTTAAGAAAAAGAAACACGAAAATTTAAGTTTTCTAAATCTCACCAAAACAACCCACCATTTTCTAATGACGATATCTCAGCAACTAATGGTTCGATTTTCAATGTTAATACATGAAACATTTGTAAAATTTTCCGATCTTTTTAAAAAAAATATTTTATTTTTTTAAATGAAGACTAACATTTTAAAAGGGCCAAACATTGAATATTACGCCCATTTAAAATGCTAACCTTGTTTAAGAAAAATTTAAAATATTTGTTTCGAAAAGATCGGAAAATTTTACGAATGTATCATGTATTAACATTGAAAATCGGACCATAAGTTGCTGAGATATCGTCATTAGAAAATGGTGGGTTGTTTTGGTGAGATTTAGATAGCTTCAATTTTCGTGTTTCTTTTTCTTAAAGCGGCTCTATCTCAGCAACCCGAGGACCAATCTTCAATGTCTCTTAGACAATTTTATAGCAAATTTTCTGAACTTTTCAAAAAAAATATTTTTAGAAACGGTCATTCATGGTCACTATTTTTAAAAATCGAAAAACTTTAAATATTTCGCTAAAATTGAACTTTCGGTGGCTATATCTTGAAAACGGAGCCCTTTATCAAAAAATCTGTAAAGTACTTTTCGATTGCAAATCCAATTTTTCATTTAAAAATACTATCAAATTTGTTTTTGCATAAAACTTAAATTTTTTCCAAAAATCACTATTTTTTCAAAAATTCATAACTCTGCGGCAGATTTTTTGACCATGTTTCTCTATGGCTCAAAAGTTGCGGATTTTTGTCCCCTAAAACATATAAAAAAATCTCGAAAATCAAAAAATACGTATTTTGGAAAATTGAGTTTCAGTTCAAAAAAAGTTGATTAAAAAGACTGCAATTTTTATAGGTACACGGAATATTTTTTCTCAAAAGTCCTCAACAATACCTACAACTTTGCCGAAGACACCAAATTGATCAGAAAATTCACCCAAACGTTACAGCTGTTTGAATATTTACATACCATTTTTGTATGGACAGCAGCCAAAATTGTATGGAGACTTGTATGGATGAACCAATCACACTAAATAGTTTATTTGGTCATTGGGAAGGCCCCCACAAAGTTTTAGTCAAATCAAAAAATACAAATAAAATCCATTTCCGGTTTTGGTAGAGAATTGCTCCGATGTGTTTTCCCAAAGTGCAAAGTTTATAAATTCCAAAAAGTAATTAAATTAAACGTAATTCAATGTTTTCTTAACAGTTTACAATCGATCGCACAAGTTATTAAATATGCAATTTTCATAAATGATATTTTTTGTAAACGAAATAAGCTTTATTCCCATGCAATTTTAATTTTTAACAACTAAAAAAATTTATACGGATTTGGAATTAGTGTATTTCTAATTGATTCTGTAATTATTTTGTATGTAATCCAAAACAATTTGTCAATCATTCTGTATAACTAAAAAAAATACTGAAGAATAATTTACAAATTATGTAAAAAATCTGCCTGGATTTCTTTTATAGTTTAATTCTGTTTGAATAATCTGATCAGATCATATTCCTCAAAATACCAAATTTACTAGTGAATACCACAATAAAAAAATGTTTTTTTTTGTATTTTAAAAAAAACTTGAAAATTTCAAACTCTACAAACATTAACGCCTGACCTCTTACCTTATCTAAGCTACACACTATAGTAGCAGCCCCACTCTGTATGCAGTACCGTAAAACTAGAAGCCAATTGAAGTCAAGCAAAGCGCCTAAATTGGAAACTACCGCGTATCGGCTCAGTGTCTTGCGAACCTTCGTGGTGAACGGACACTAGAGCTGCGGTATTTTTTACTACCTAAGCTCAGAGTTATTTCAAAACAAAATTCACAGTCTTTTTAAAGACTACCTGAGTTATTTTCCAAAATTCTAAACAGTCTTTTCAAGACTAACACCACCTGAAATTTTGCTGTATTTTACAAACGAAGCCATCTTTTTAAGAGAACTTTGCTTGCAAAATGCGTCAAAACAAAGGTAAACGCAAATCTTCTGAAGATTTGGTCGTTACGTCGGTGAAGCGTTTGAACGCTAAACCGGCTAACGGAAACAGAAAAAGAAAACAGCCTCTTCTGAGGTCTGATTCTGATTCTGAATGTGAGGTCAATCCTCCAATTCCATTGACAAACAGTTTCGATGTTTTATCCGAAACTGAAGACAAGGAACCTTCTCCTCGTACTGAGCCTTCTGCCGTCGAGAAACGAGTAAAGGCTCCGCCAATTGTAGTGACTTCCGTCTCCGATTTGGCTAGCTTTCGAACGCAACTGAAGAATTGCAAAGAAACTTGCAATTTAAAGGTTTCGTTCCAGCTTGGTCGAAGAGGAGAATGTCGCTTGTTGACGGAATCTTTACAAGATCACCAAACTTTTGTTGGTTATTTGAAAACCACAAACACAATTTCTACACGTATGAGACCAAGAATGCTCGGCCATTCAAAGCGGTCTTGAAAGGTCTCTCCAACGACTTGTCGGTGGATGAGATCAAAAACGAACTTAAGGTGTTGCTTGGCTTTGCCCCATCCCAAGTAATACCAATGAAGAAAAAATCAAACGGGAATATTTCTCGCTTTGGTTTGACTTCACAATTTTATCTGATTCATTTCAACAGAAATGAAATCAACAATTTGAAACTTTTGGACAAAGTACAGTTTTTGTTCCATGTACGGGTAAAGTGGGAGCATTTTAAGAAACATGGCGGTAATGGCCAGAATCTGACCCAGTGCCGGCGTTGCCAGGCATTCGGTCACGGTACTGATCATTGCGCCATGGTTCCAAAATGCATGGTTTGCGGTGATTCTTCTCACGACAAGGACAATTGTCCCGTGAAAGAAGTCACCCAATTTAAATGTGCAAATTGTGGTGGAAATCACAAATCAAATTTCTGGGATTGCCCCATCAGAAAAAAGGTTTTGGATTCTCGTGCTAAGCATCAGCCGAAATCCAAACCGAAATTTTCTCAAAGTCAGGTTGTACCTGCATCTTTAAATCAAACGTTCGTGCTGTCTCACTCGAACAATGCTAGAAATACCCCTACCTTGGAAAAGTTAGGTAACAACAATGGCATTTCTTATGCTAACGTCGTTTCGGGTTCGGGTTCATCCACGAATTTTAAATCCTCTACCAATCTTTCTGAAATTGGGCAGGTACCTCAAATCTCATTTGAAAATTTTTCTGCTGGCAACGCTTTGGGATCTTCTGATCTCGGCGATGTTACGTTTGAAAAATGACTTTTTGCAAAACTCACTGTTTGGTTTGATTCAAACAATGAGTAATGCTACATCCATGATGGAAGCTATCCAGATTGGATTAAAATTTGCGAATGATGTTGTTCTTACCCTGAAGTTTAATCATGGATCTAAGTAATTCCATCAATATTATGAATTTTAATGCTCGCTCTTTAAAAGCGAAAGAAAATGAATTTTTCAACTTTTTACGAGTTCATAACGTGCATGTTGCTGTTATAACCGAAACATTTTTAAAAACTGGCATTTATTTGAAAAGTGATCCAGATTATAAAGTTATAACTAATAACCGAATGAATCGAAATGGCGGTGGAGTTGCAATAGTTATCCACCGTAGTATGACTTATAGCACTTTACGTGACTTTAAGTTAAAAGTTATTGAAAGTTTGGGCATTGAACTTGAAACTTCTTTTGGGAAAATTATGATTGCAGCTGCATATTTGCCTTTCCAGTGCACTGGGGAAAATAAAAATTATTTCAAAGGGGATTTGAATAAACTTACTCGGCATAGATCTCGATTTTTGATTATCGGTGATTTTAATGCCAAACACCAATCTTGGAATAATTCAAAAGTAAATTCCAATGGTAAAATTCTATTCAGAGATTGCACTTCTGGTCTTTATTCGGTTTTATACCCGAATGGGCCAACTTGCTTTTCTTCTGTTAGAAATCCATCAACAATTGATTTGGTTTTGACAAATCAAAGTCAGTATTGTGGTCCTTTAGTGACTCATGCTGATTTTGATTCTGATCACCTTCCAGTAACTTTTTCACTTTCTCATGAAGCAGTTACCAGACCCAATAGTTCTGTGTTTAATTACCACAAAGCTAATTGGGACAGGTATCAGCATCATATTGAGAATAATTTAAATCATGATTTTGTTTTAGAAACCAAAGCTGATATTGATTCAGCCTTGGAATCTTTAACTAATGCAATTTTGGATGCTAGGAATATTGCTATTCCTAAGTCCAAGTCAAATTTGATTCTCCCATTATTGATGACGATCTTCAGCTTTTGATTCGTCTAAAAATGTTCGCCGAAGACAGTATCAACGTTCTCGTGATCCTGCACTGAAGCGAATTCAAAAGATTTGCAAAAGGTTATTGACCACAGATTCACTCTCCTGCGAAATGAAAAATTCGCAAGAGATGTCGAACAAATTAAACCTTATTCCAAACCTTTTGGAAACTTTCAAAGGTTCTTAAGAAACCTCAAAACCCATCCCTTCTTTAAAAGATGGTGATAATATTCTATTAACTAATGGGGAAAAGCTCAAAAACTTGCTCAGCAGTTTGAGAGTGCTCATAATTTCAACTTGAATGTTTTGAGTCCTATTGAAAATCAAATTTCAATAGAATTTCAGAATATTGTTGAACAAGAATTTTCATCAGATGAAGTTTTTAATACGGATCTGAATGAAATAAAATCTATTATCAAAAAATTTAAAAATATGAAAGCCCCTGGTGAGGATGGCATTTTTACATTTTAATTAAAAATTACCAGAAGCAACTTTAAGTAGCTTGGTCAAAATTTTCAACAAATGTTTTGATTTGGCATATTTTCCCAGTAGTTGGAAAAATGCCAAAGTAATTCCGATTTTGAAACCGGATAAAAATCCTGCTGAAGCCTCAAGCTATCGGCCCATTAGTTTGCTTTCATCTATTAGTAAATTATTCGAAAGAATAATTCTTAATAGAATGATGACGCACATTAATGAAAATTCAATTTTCGCTGATGAGCAGTTTGGATTTCGCCTTGGGCATTCAACTACTCATCAGTTGTTGAGAGTTTCAAATTTAATTCGAAGCAACAAATCTGAGGGCTATTCTACTGGCGCTGCTCTTCTAGACATAGAAAAAGCATTTGACAGTGTTTGGCATAAAGGTTTGATTGCGAAATTGAAAAGGTTTAATTTTCCGATTTATATCGTGAAAATTATTCAAAATTATTTGACGGATCGTACTCTGCAGGTATGTTATCAGAATAGCAAATCTGATCAACTACCTGTACGTGCTGGCGTCCCTCAAGGAAGCATTTTGGGTCCAATTTTATACAATATTTTTACTTCTGACTTGCCTGATTTGCCCCCAGGATGTTAGAAATCACTTTTTGCTGATGACACAAGCATCTCCGCCAAAGGCAGAAGCCTTCGTGTCATCACAAGAAGATTACAAAAAAGCTTGGATATTTTCAATTCTTATTTGAAAGAATGGAAAATTACTCCAAATGCTGCAAAAACTCAACTTATTATTTTCCCTCACAAACCAAGGGCTGATTTTCTTAAACCAAAAAGTCATCACATTATAAAGATGAATGAGGTAAATTTAAAGTGGGAGGATCAAGTGAAATAGCCGAAGTTGACACTTTGGATGTTATGTCCAATAAGATAATTGATGCATTTCGACAAAAATCATTGCAGTCTTCAGCTGCATTGATCCGCTCTTTATATAGTTTATAAGTTAGTTTTAAGGTATCCCTTTTCCCTTTTGTACATGTAGGACCTCCTACATTTGAAATCACTGAATAGCGAAAGCTACAATATTTCATGAATAAATGAAAGTTGCTAGTATTTAAAATTGAGGTGAAAAGTCATCGTTTGTGATTGGACACTCAATAATATTTTAACTGAATGAATGTACATGGAAAAGAAATTTGAATAAATATAAATTTAAAAAAAAAAAACCGCGTATCGGCTCGGTACAAAAACATTTCTCGACACACACACACAAACACACTCGTACTCCCGCGTAATCAACAACCTCAGCCTGCTTAAGCCGTGTTGGTATGGCTTAAACCGCGCGGAGTGGCGCGCTCGCTAGGCTAGACCCCCACGTGGTTGTAGTAGTTTCGGTTTTAAGGTTGTTGTGAGGCCCGGTGTAGTGGTTGAACGTTTTACGCTAGCGCTGTTTCTTCGTAGGCTCTCGGTTTTAAAATCGTGAGGGTTTTACGTTGAAGGTATGTGAAGCGGTGGGGTGTCGGAGGTCCGAGGCTACAAATAACAGTGGAATGCTTATTTATGAAACACGTGATTTTCTGCTTTGTAAATTTTCTGTTATGTTTCTGGCACTATTTCTCTACCTCCCGGTTTTTTTTCTGTAGCTGTTGTTGTTTTTGTTGAACTCTCTATCGTATCTTTCTCTATGGGGCGGGTCGAAGCATGTTCGTGAGTCAGCTAGCTACTTTTAGCGGATTTACGTACACGCTGGGCTGTTGCGGTCTACCGTGCCCTCAGGAATGCAAAATGATGTGCCCTTTGAGGTTAGAACTTGGTTTGAACTGTTACCCGCAGAAAGCTCTTTTCTTACTTCATTATAATGGGCTTTTTCATAAAATTTATGATTTTTATGATGGTAACTGACAAAGCAAGAGCTTTTTGGGAGAATTAGCTCATAAATTATGTCATTACATGGGATGATCTTCTTGGTATATAGAGCCCGAATCGCATGTTTGAACCCGATTAGTTGCGAATTATAGCGTCTTAAGACAAACAATTTCAAAAGGATTAATTAATTTTGTTTTGCTTTTGTTAATTTTTGAGATTTGAAGAATTTTCAAAACCTCATGAGCTTATAATTCGGAGGTTACGAAGAAATCGTTCAATAATTTCTGTAGTAGCAGCAAGTGCTGCCATATCAGCTTGAAAGTAAGGTTTTAAGGTTTTTGTTTAAGATAAACATTTGAAGAAATTCGTCCAATTGAATGTTAGATGTTTCAAGAATTTTCATTCTTGACTTTGCGAACAGATTTTTATTTCCTGTGTGCTGGTTTTTACTTCAATCTATAATTTATCGTTATAGTATCACAAATATCTTCAATTTGTGATAGTAAGCAGCACAAAATAAAATTCAACCTCTTACAACTGTCTTTAAAGCAAACTTTTCTACACCACTTTCGCGTTAGCGGCAAAATCCATATTTCTCAATCACTCTGCCAAACCGCAACGTACAAATCTTCGTACGAATCAACTAACTAACTCCACCATCCAATACTCCGGCTGAACCCCCTCTCTTACCGCCATCACCCCGGGTATGTGGTTCGCTTTTGCAGCAAAAATTTGACCTTTTCTATTTTATTCGAAGTATTCGTTATTTTAACCTCCCCCTTGACCAGCCCCGATTTGTGGTACACACTATACACTCTAGACTCGAGCCGATTTCCCTCCGCGTCTGTAGGCATCTATAGCACAGCTAGAGAGCGATAGGTTCAACAGGCTCGGTGGCGTACTTTAGCGCTACAAACCCGCCTTGTAGGCTTGGCCCTTGTTGGGGCAGTGTTGGGAAAATGTTTGGTGAAATTGGACGGTTTTAAACTTTCTAGGATACGCTGTAAGCAATTGATACGATTTTTGCTCTTCATGGATTGAAACAATTTTTGAATAAATATCTCAAATTTGGACTGATTTTCCCAGCACTGTCCTCCAACTAAAGCTCCACCACGATATAAGTGTTAGTGCGCCAACGTAGAAAAATATTTCTTTCGCCGCAGGGCAGAATGTGGTCGCGTAATCGTGGTCTAGCTATCTCCGTCCCGTCCTGCCCCGGTTCACGATCATCCCGTGGCTTGGCCCACCCCTCTGCTTCAGCAAACGGAGCAACAACAACTCGGAGTCTGCAAACCGATTTTCGTTTCTTGCCCGCGCGATCAACGGTTTTCAGCAATATCGCTTCAGCGAGGTGGACTCTTGGCCTGCTCTCCTGAGTTGGCCCGGCCACAAGAGATCTTGGCGCGGACTTGACGTGAGCTTGAGCTGCGCTCGATCGGCTGGCGGGGAAAATTTTCAAGAATGTCCGGGGCTCACCGAGTCGATGGCCGTTCTTGGGCCCCACGAACTAGGGGCCCATCGAGCGAAGGAATTTTTATGGGCTACTCACGCGAAGATGATAACGGAGGACACGAGTTTGGTATTTTATGGGTGCGAGAGAGCGCGCGCTAGACTGCGGATATGGCCGAGGCCAACGGGTATCGTGGGGTCGATTGTGGCCATTGTAGGAAAAGGTCATCGCCGAGAATGGGCTACCGGTGGGTTGGTTGCAGCGTGCACGGTTATGCAAAGTTGGGTGACCTGCTAACAGGACGGGTGAAAATTGCTTAGCATGTCGTGGGGGGAAATGCTTTGTTGTGAGGATTATAGTACCCTTACGTCCCGAATCTAAGTTTCATTTCTACTTAGAAATCATATTCAGCATCGAGTTGGCATGACTTCATTAGCTCTAAGCATTTTTGTACAAACATTACGTTGAGTCTTGCCACAGATAACCTGAACTACAGGGCTAGAAGTTGGGTAGCTTTGACAGCGATTTTACTCTGACTCCGACTTCGGGAGATGCGTAGAATGCGAGTATGGAGTCTAGATTAAACGACTCCAATTCCAGCTCTTTAAAATGCCCTGATTGTGGAAATGAGCCAACTCCTCTTTTCCAAATAAACAACTTAAATAAATTCATATTTATAGACTTAACTAGATTACACAAAAATCATGTAATTTTAATCATTTGACATTACTATGTACTTGATCAAATTGCGTGTACACGAAAAAATTGCAAAAATGCACTCTTGTTCATTAATATTCATCAAGAGTTTCAATTTGAAGAGTACACTTCGTTGCTGTCGTGCTATCTTATCGCTAGGCATTTTGGTCCAAGTTAAGAACTCAACAACACTTGCCTTTTGACCTTCACAGATTCCCAAATTTCGATTTCAATTCTGAGATATTCAATAAAAACCGAAAAAACTCCGTGCATTGTCGTCACTTTTTATATCAAAGAAGTTTCAATCTTGTCGTGCTATCTTGACAAACCCTGAAGTGCGACAACGGGGCAAAGGAATTTCAGGTCAGAACGCCCGACTGCCTCAAACATTTGTAATTATAACCCGGGTCTCCGGTAAACCAAACAAAATATGTTCGTTATTGTTTACATTACGTGATCTTGTTTTTATTTATTCAAGGTCAAACATTAAAATGCGTTTTTCTCGGAACGTCAAAAAGCGACGTAAGACAAGATAGCACGACAGCGTCAACTTACTGTCACACGCACTACTCTAGCAAATATATAAATAAAAAATTTTCGAACAAAAATGGAGAAAACATTCATATTCAATATATTCACGAAATAAATGTTGCAATAATTTTAGCCCCCCTGACGACGAGACTTGGAATACTTCTTATAAGCTGAGGTAACAAAACAAAAAAACTATTTTTATGGCATTCAAATTTCGAGATTCGCAAACACACACACACAAACACATTCAGGGACTTGAGTAGCACCTGTTGCGAACGTTAATGAGCACCTTTGAATAAAATCAACCTGAAAATTAACAACCAAACAGCTCATTGATGTGAAGTCTCTTGGCAGGAGTTGAGTTTTTTTTGTTCGGTCATTTGTTCGACGAGCATAGATTTGAATGTGGAGTATTCGACAGAAGTGCTGAAACTTGTAAGGTTGGAAGGGGTGAGATTGAGGTTGTCTAAATTTTGTATCCTTTTCAGGAACTCTTTTTATTATCCCGTAAATTTTACACGAAAACCTAAAACGGCTCTAACCTTACAGCATAAGACATTCATGAACCGTCATAACCGCTTGACGCTGCTGCGCTGCCAATCGAGGTGTATCGTTTTGATATTTGAACTGCTTTGGCATTGTGTGTCCATTTAATGGCCGCCATCCGCCAGAGTGACAGAGAAGTGGCCCAGACCACATTCCACGGCCGGGGCGATGCGAGCCGCGCGAGTCCAGAATTGATGTCTGAACGCGCGATGGTGATGATGATGATGGCGGGCAGATCGTCATCGCGATAGATTTTGCACAATCCGCGTCCACCCTGAAACGGGAAATTCCAACCTATCATAACAGCCGAGAATGGGGAGAATAAATTCCCACCTTTTTGATGTTGGAACCCGATCAATGGATACGGCTTGGTTGGCTTGGACGCTGGCGGTGGAGAAGAGTTGTAATTAAAATTCTTGCCTTCGGGCTGCGAAATGCCATTAAGCCGGGGAATCTGGGCTGGTAACGCGCTTAGATTGGGCTCCAGAAGACTCTAATTGGGGCTGCAATTTTTTGTGAGAAGTTTTCATTTAATTTGGAATAGTTTTAAGTCGAAATTGTGCCGGAAGGGCATCTTGACGTATGTTTTTTTTTTGAAATTAAATATGTCTTTATTGAACATTCTTATAATAATTACATTTCTTTTACATGATAAGTGGTATGGCCTAATGCTCTTCATCTTTGTTGTATTTTTCGTTTTATTATTAACTGATCACATTTATTTATTTGCTTCAAATTGTTTTACATTTTTGCATTTAATCGAATACATTTGGGTAAAAAAAAAAAGAAAAATCAAAAAAAAAAAATCACAAACAACTAATCCTAACTTAAAACTAAAATAAAAATTATTTGAATTATTCAAAATCATTAGAACGAGTAAACTATGAACTGTATTTTAAGATGAATGCTCCAAGCGTTCTTACTTGTTCCTTGCGAGTTTTGCACCCACGCAGTGTTGTTGTCATCTCGATGAAAATGTTCAGAAGTTCTTGTGGTGAAAACAGGTCACTACTGCCTTCATCCGTTGATGCTGGTTGGTTTTCCCTCGGTTGCTGACTAAAGCCAGGAGGCGTTGTATTCTCTGCAACTTTTTGCCGCTGATTCAACGGCAATGGCTGCAGATTTGGAACCACTCGAGCAGATCCCGCTCCAGGTGACGCCAAAGCAGGAAAATCCTCGTCCGTGAAAGTTGGTGGTGTTTTGCGACGATTTGGTTGGTGCCTCGTCGTCGCTTGCTGCCGAATTTTTAAAAACTCAGCTCGTTTTGGACAGCTTCGATTCTTGGTCGAATGGTCGCCGCCGCAATTGAAGCATTTCGCTTCGATGTTCTCGTTGATTGTTTCGCAAGCTTGTGTTTTGTGCTCACCTCCGCAGGTTGCACAACGACTCTTGATGAAACAGTTCCTTCCACCATGTCCAAACTGGAAGCAGTTCGAACATTGCGTCACGTCACGATGCACTGGACGATAACGTTCCCAAGTCACGATGATGTTGAAAATTGCCCGAACTGCCCTCAGCTCAGACGGCGTTGTCGATCCTTTCTCGAAATGAACCAGGTACAGTTGATCACGATACTTGATGTCCTTGTTGTGTCTTGTCATCTTGAAGACTTCGATCACGTTCAACTTAAGAGATTTGAGCTCTTCTTTCAACACATTCACATCCATGTCGTACAGGCCTCGGAGGACCTGTTTCATGGGGCGTTTACCTGGATCGTCATGGCTGTAGTATTCAATCTTTGTGTTGTTCAGGAAATCCCGAACGTAGTTGTAATCCTTTCTGGTAGGTAGCAGAATTTTGAGTCCATCAGCACACAAGCGAATGGAAGCTCGTAAAGCACCAGATTTGATAAATCCGGTCAGCCACTTTCGCACCGAATCCGATGACGATGTTTTCACAAAAATGGGTGGCAACTTTTCCCGTCGTTCAAATTCTTCCTTCTCGCTCACGTCCACAGGGAGGGTAGCGAACTGGTTTCCAAACGAATTTTGAGCGTCCTTGCTCAAACTGCCTGGCTTTGCAGGTAGCGCTTCGGCATTCTTTAGCTTCTTCAAATCTGCCGATCCTGCTGGTGAGGACCGCCTCTTTTTCTTGCCGTGAGGCATTTTTGCACTTTTTAAGCACTTTTCAGGAGCTAAAATCCAGGAGTACCTCACTGATTGGTGGTCCACAAGGGAATGACTTGACGTATGTTGCTTTTCGGCTCTTCGAACTATAGCACTCAATGTAAACAATAACAAGTAAACTTTTTTTGACTGACCGTTATGTGCATTGTCCCGAAGTTTGGTTGAATTTGGTTGCCAGAGTCCAGAGTTAAAATTAAAATTGTTCTCAGTAGTCGGGCGTGCACGTGTGACAAAATGTTCTCTGACTAAATTTCCTTTAGCCAAATGTCGCACTTGCAGGGTGTGTCAAGATTACACGATCAGATCTGATTCTTATGAAGAGTGACTGTGGGTCTGTGGAGGTCAAAAGAAGAGTCATTGAAAGCTTTGCTAGACTGCCAGGAATGCACCCCCTAACCCGAGCAAACCGGGAATACCAAATTTCGGTATTACTTGGGCAAATAACAGGGACCTAAATGTGCCCTTGATTGCCCAGTAATAGATGGTAAAATGCCATAAAATCATGCCAAAGTCTTGTCTGTGGAAGGACACAGCAATACCATACCATGTTATTCCAAGGGTAAAATAATACCTCAAAATAAAACCATTTCAATACCAAGTTGAGGTCTTCTGGATTTTTGAACATTGCTTGAATACCAAAACTTGGTATTGCCATGGTTTTATTTTTAGGTATTCCAGCGCCCTTGGAAAATCAGATTTTGGTATTCCTATGGTCTTCCACATACATGATTTTGGTATGATTTCATGGTATTTTACCATCTATTACTGGGCAACCAAGATCACATTTTGGTTGCTGGTATTAGCACAAGTAATATCAAAATTTGGTAATTTCATACCATTTTTAGTACAGCAGTTCCAGTTAGTGAAAAAAACAGAAATGATCCATATGCAACAGCCAAATCTACTCACCTGAAGATTCCATGTTATTCTTAGTGACCACATCGAATGCATTTGTCATTGATGAACGGCCTGTGCTTGAAGTTCTTGAAGGTTCTGAAAAATAACAAGATTGGACAATAAGGGTTATTAAAATAAACCTGGAGTGAAATTCACCAAAATTCAATAATCTGTCGATTTTCACGTTATTCAAAGTATTATTTATCTCGTCAAAATTTATAAAAAATTTCCCATAGTTTCAGAGGAATTTTATGTAACCTTTCAATACCAAAATAATACCAAAATGTGGCACCCTGACTTAGAAAATTTTCCACAATGTCAAGTCATTTCTTTAGGGGGAATATCAAAAATGTTTAAAATCAAGTTTGAAATTTCCGGTTTTCAATGAAAGCATTCGCTTTGAGACATTATTTTAGCGCAAAATTAATTATTTTGTCAAAATTGGTCAAAATTTTCCCATAGTTTCAGATGAATTTGATAAAATACTGTAATACCAAAATAATACCAAAATGTGGTGTTCGACCATTGACAAATTCTGCAATTTTGCAATATCAAAATAATACCTTAAATTGGTATGATACCAAATGTTGCTCTACCATAATCCTTAAGACAAATTTTAAAGGGTCCAGGAATACCAAAATATGGTATTGATACCAGAGAAAGGTATTATTACGCATTTCCCTTGTTATTTACCCATGCTCGGGAAGTGTAACGCTGGCTCCAGGGTCTTCTAGAGATGCCCTAAACATCAACCGACGAGTAGCTACTCCTCTCCGTGTTTCAATTATCGAGAACATCCTGCCACCAACAACGCCGCTGAATGTCATGTGGGGCGATGACGTTGAGCTCTCAGCCCATAGCTGGTTCCGGAGAGGCTCAATGCGTGTCGTATTCTACGGAATTGATGCGGCGATAAAATTCTTAGTACGAGTCAATGAGCTACACCACATCGGGAACTCTTCAACGATTCGTCGCGGAGGTAAAGAACGGCTCTTTCGGATCCTGTCATGAATATGAACAGACAAAAAAAAAGTATGTTGGAATGTGCGTTGCCTCTTCTGATGCACGGGAGGAGAAGGATGCAGCACAGCAAGAGCGATGGAAGGCATCGTTCGGTGCAGGAATGCGCTTGGAACGCATCGCGAGCTGGCAGGCATGGGAAAGTTACGTTACATCGCGAATAGCATCGCTAAGCCATCGAAAGGTTGGGGTAAGAAGGCCCGGAACTCGCAATGGTCCTCACAAAAATCTACGCCACGAATCGCGGTGATTTCCCATCTCTGACCGGCAGCATCGTCCCACAAGCTGTGGGAGAGCTGTTCGGGAGTTGCGGGTGGTGGCAGCAACACTGGATGATGGCACTGTGTCCATATCGAGCAGAGTTGGAATAAATAAACCGTGAAATGCGCCAAATGTTACTGCTGCTGCACCAGGCAAAGGAGAGGGGAGAGATCATCGGCCCAGATGCTTCGCATTCCACACATCGGTACCCGGGCAAGAATTATTGTAATGGCAGCGAGAAAATGATGGCCGAGGCGGCATTTCTGGCGAGATATAGGCCGTTCGAGCGCGAATTGAGCATCCACCACCGAAGTTGCCGGGGCGGTTTTGGCTTGGAACACATTCCGTGGATACGCACATTTTTATGGCTTCGGCGTAGCGAAATCGATCATGTGGGTCAAGCATGTTTGGGAGGTTGGGTTTTGGGTGATCTGAGAAAATGAATTGCTTTTGAATTTTGGTGAATGTCCCCGATTTGCTCGACTAATTTTCACTAAAGGTGTTTTTAATTATCTTGCAATGTCAATGCAATATAGATCATTCTCTCTCAACCAGTTTTTCGAAGCTTTCAGTTTTTTGCATGCTCTATAACTTTGAGAACAAAGGATTAGTTGTTTGAGAGTGTAACAGGTAAACAATAGATAGCTTAAAAAAAGGCTTTAAATTACACAAAATTTTAATATGAACTCAAAAATATTGTTAAATTTACAATTTAAAGGCCGCATGGTTGACGAAAGATCCCTAAGAAAGTATAAAAATAAATTGACTAATTTTCGGATGTTTGTTTAATTGCACACCACACACAACACAAACACATTTTTGAAATCAAGTTTGTAGACACTTCCAAAATTTAAATTCGGTGATATTTGGTCAAAATCTGCCGAAGTTGAATGTTATTCAATTGGGGTTTCCTATACAAAAATCAATTCAAGGTATCAGGAATCGACATTATCTTTACTTCTTTGTAATTTTTACTTCTTTGAAAAAAAAAATTGCTTTTATTTGATGAAATCCTCTTTAAATAGCTTGCAAGCCAAATTTAATTTTTTAATATTTACTTTAATTTTTTTTTTGCAAATTTTTGTCGATTCCAATACTTTTTAAATAAAGATGAGATATAAAAAACAACCAAAGGTTAAATTTACGCAAAATTGGTCAATAAAACATACGTATCGTGTTTCGATCGCAAACTTTCGCGCACATGGCACGCATAACCAGTTGGCCCGCGTGTACGCTTCGCTGGTGCTCTCTCGATCCGTCAATTAAATTATAATCTAAACGAACCAAAACAAATAGCCAAACTACGGTGGAATCCCAAATTGGTCACCTCTATCAGCCAAATCCAAATGACGTCAATGCGCCCATGCGCCGTTGTTCCATGGGTGATGAAATCTCCCATTTCACTGTCAGTTTAATTTCCTTTTTTTTTTGCCCCGCTGGTGTCCGATATTATTTTCAACACGCTTGTCGATACCGCTCTCCCTGTCACAAAATGCACTACCACGGCTTCCCCCTCCCCTGCCTTAAGAAGGTTGACGCTAACCTCTTGCAAGAGATGCCCCCCTAAGACATGGCGCACCGCACGAACCCGCGACTGACGCTCAAAACTGACAGACCTTGATGAAATACCAATCCGAGGTGCGTCATACCCTCGGACAACCTCAGAAGAGGCTATATACGATGAACACGCGACATACTGCGTCCGGATCTTAGCGCGCAGAGGTACCCCACCCTTTGCGGGTCACGTCAAGGCGGGAGAGCGGCAGACCAGGTCAGAAGAATCTGCCATGGCTAAAGACCGCGGACGGACCACGACGAGCGAACGAAAGCGCAAGACAAGAAATTCGTTACGACCCGACCTGCAGTGCTGTCGTGGAAGATCCGGGCCATCAGTGGAGGAGAAAAAGCCAAGAAAAAATGTGGCTTTTTTCTGGTATTTTCTTTCAGTCTGCGTGTTCAAGGAGAGGAGAACGCTGAGTTGATAATCTTTCTTTCTATCCATCATCTGTTGCCGCGAGAGTAATACGAGGAAACTTCTGCGGTTGAAGAATGTGATCATGGTGGAAACTGAACAGTGATGTTAAAAATTCTTTGCTTTTCAAGATTCTTTGAAATCTCATATTAGTGATAATGGTGGAAACTTGTCTTATTCCAACACCTATGTTTCTAATAAAATCTTTTACATTTTAAAAGGGCACATAAGCTTTGCAATTAAAGAGTCATCCTTTCGATCAAATGATAGTTTACATAAGGTGTCAGAAGCATCCAACGAATTTTACTTGCAGTTAACTCAACACAGTAAGCCTGGCCACTGCAATGATTATTATGTTTCAATGTATGCAATGCAATATGCCGTACTGCAAATTGTCGTTGTCGTGTTATCTTAACGCACGTGCATTTTGGGCCAAATTGAGTTTAGAACGCCATTTTGTGCAGCCTCACCTTTTGACCTTTACAAATCCCAAGATTCGATTTCAATCCTAAGATATTAAAAAAAACAAAAAGGCTCCGTGCATTTTTGTCACTCTTCATATGAAAGAAGTTTCAATCTTGTCGTGCCTGAAAATTAATGTAAGTGCGACAATTGGCCAAAGGGATTTCAGGTCAGAACGCGATTAACACAGGAACGAGCTCAACTACCGTAAACATTTCTAGATTTTTTTTTTATATTTCAGATAAACATTAGACTGGCTCGTCGAATATATGGAAAATTTAAAAAAAAAACATCAAATTAAAGCAAAACATAATTTTTTATGCCTTTTGGGCCTCAAAACAACTCACTAAAATTGGGAGCGATTGGATGCGTCCACAGTTTGCGCAATGCATTAAAATTTTGTATGGCAATTAGTATGGAAAAAACCCTCTTTTTACATTTTGATTTTTATCATTTTTATTTTCCACTAAAGTTTTCAAACCAATTCAATAGAAAATTCACTAAAACTTTCTCGATGAAAGTATTGTGCTATCTTGCTTCTGTCAAAAGATACAGCGTGCTCAAAACTGGTCTAAAACGGGATTTCCGAGCAAAAAACACGTTTTAGACCAGTTTTGAGCACGCTATATCTTTTTACAGGAGCAAGATAGCACAATACTTTCTTTGGGAAAAATATAGCATGAGCATGAGAGACCACCCATGGTTGTCCTTCTCCGTTGTTGAACAGAACCGTAATATCCTTTCAGCACTACTGATCATAGGCTTCGACTATCAAGTGGTATTTCCCTTATCAACAGCATGTATGAATGCGCTGAAAAGATAAAACACCATGATTTCTAGAACAAGATCAGTTGCGAATAGGTAACAGTCATTGGCCACCAACGGCGCCCGCCATGTCAGTTTGTAGATCTCGATTTTAAGGGACGGGAATGTTAGTTAGCGCAGGTTTCTACTAGGGCAGCTGATTTACTCTGTGCTTACACCCCACAAGCGCCAGGAACCTGAAAAATTGGTTAGTAGGATAGGGTGTTTGGTCAGGATTCATCATAGAAGATGATGATGCGACCCAAAATCATAGTGTTTGTTGAAAGGTATTATATTTTATTCTCAAGGCAAACACTCGGTTGCTGCGGATGAGACATTTCCCGTTTAACTGTTGTTAAATTTTTAATGAAATGGTTTAATCTTAGACAGCCGGCTGTGGAAAGATAAAACCAAATAATATTTATTTATAAAATGAGGTGTAGTCTGATTTGTAATTATATAATCATTTAGTTCATGAATTTGTTACGGAATAGACGCGACGAACTCAATCATCAAGTGCCTTCCTATCTTCTTTCTGTTAGCTAGATAAGGTATTGATTTTCGTTTCCTCTCGAGCTACGATGCTATGGAGAGGGCTTAACACACAAACAACCGACGTCGAGCCCTCCGAGCTACGGAGCTATGGGAAGGTCTTTTCAACACAAAAAAGACTCGCGCACCACACGACGTTCTTGATGAATCAAAATAATTTTGTTACGCGATAAACCTAACGAACTCGGATCGTTTTTATCGAAAGCTATATCACAATTCACGACAAAAATGCGAAACAAAAGGCACACACAAAAAAAAATCACTTTTCTCTCCGAATATTTTTTACGACCACGCACTCCCTTTGCCAATTATGCACTCTTTCTTTGGGAAAAATATAGGGGATTTTCTCAATTATAACGCTATTGTGTTGGTTTGAAAAATTTAGTGGGAAATAAAAATGATAAAAATTAAAATGTAAAAAAAGGTATTTCCATACTAATTCCCATACAACTTTGAAAAACATATTCTGAAAAATCGACCATCTCTAGCCATCCTAATAAACATATGAAACACAATAGTTTACAGGACCTTTAAAAAAAAGTCTAGATTTGTAATTATAACTCAGAACTTCGGCAACCAAACTAACCAAACATCGGGAGAATGTACAGAATGGTCTACCAAATAAAACGTGTTTGTTTTTGTTCAAATTCCGTGCTCTTATTTTTGTTTATTCAACGTCAAACATTAAAACGCGCTCTTTGTAACAAGATAGCACGACAACGCCATGGTAAATTTAGATTAGATTATAACCGAAGCATTACCATATCTGCATTTGATAAACTCTTAACCTATCGGCAAATATAATTTTGAGTGTTTTTCAAAGTGGTGCCACCCTGTTACCATGCTTCATTCGACATCCTTCCAATCCAACCAAGAATCCAACAGCCCGCGGGATCGATTTCAACCGAATGCGCGTCCTCACGTCCTCGGTAGATGTAACATGATCGTTTATGAAGAGTTTTTTGATAATTATCAATCATACGTTCGCTCGCGACGGACTTTCAAGCTGGACTCGCTGGAATTTTGAGGCCGCAGCTCGCGCGCACACACACACCGTCTCTGAAAGGTCAAACTTCCTTTTGTGGTAAATGAGCTGAATAGTTTCCACCTTGGCGTGCGTTTACGAACGTTTTTCTTCCTCTAAAGTGTGGTTCTACCCCCGGGGCATCCAGGTCCAGGTCGTCGTCGTTGTCGGTACCTGTCCTTAGAAGGTCTCCGCCCGAAAGCTGGTCAAACGGGCAGGTCTGGTGGAGCAAAATAAATATATTACTCGAAAAAAAATGTAATTATCACTGGAGGATCCCCCCTTGGCGATAGCTGTGGAACGGAGATTCTTCGCGTTTCTTTGAAAATCTGGAGGTTCAAGCCACGCGGCGTTCCGCGATACCTCCTGACTTTGAGCTTCTCCTGGTTGTTTCCTTCTGCCGCTGCCTTCTGTAGCGTTTTTAATAGAGCGCGCACCTTCGTTTTGTTTGAGTTTACTCATAAAAGTTACACACGGAGGAGACCGATTTGAAGGCCAGCCGCATTCCAGAGCGATCCGCTGTACCCATGGCACGGCGCGTATGTATTGGTGCGATCGCGCTGAGCCGCTCACTGAGCGCGTGCACGTTCTCTCTCTTGCGTTGGAATGCCGCTCTCTCTCGCGTTGACTTACGCTTCGTTCGGCGCTCTCTGCGGCTTGGCCAGCTCGCGTAGCGTTGCGCGCTCTCACATAGTGCTGCTACCCTCTAGCTGAACGGTACGCGTTCGTCGACGCTCTGACACGACAGAGAAACACACACGGAATTGACCGCCGTGGCCGCGCCGCGCGTATTGGGGCAAGTGGATCCATTTTGGAGAGTCGCGTCGAACGATAGAGGAGATCCTTAAGTGTGTGAACACTGTGGCCTGTAGTGTGATTGGAACGAGTTTAGTGGAATTGGATTTCTTTTATTTTTTTCCTGTTTGTCGTCACCCTGTGTGTTACAGTGATGTAAGTGGTTTCGCGAGCGTAAAGCTCCGAAAAGTTAATCTTATGCTAAGCGTGTTTGTTGATGCGGGGGGCTGTAAATCTGCTTTGAAGAGGGTTACGGAGCTGCTGGTGCTGATACAGAGCTAGTTACGTGCTACGATAGTGCTAAGCGTACGGAATTGGTGCCAGAGCGCTGGATTTGGAGGCATTTTCGAATGTGGAGTACTTGTGGAATGTGTGCATGATCGAGTGTGTTTGTGTGCATGCTTGTATGAGAAGACCTGTAATTACTCGTGAGGAATGCAGTCCGCTCAGCGATGAGCCCTGACAGTGATCCCGAACAGCGCTGGAACCAAAAGTGTGTTTTGTGAATGTCGAGGCGGATATCCGTCTCTCTTGCCAGATTATTGCAACTTTTTTTTTCGCTGAATGAAGCAAAATTTTACGACACCTCGTTCGGTTTAGCTCGTCGCTATTCACCAACAGTGCTGAAGCTGCTCGAAGTTCGGAATCGGTTGAAAAGAGAACGCGCGTGCGGTGATCAAACTCTCGGATAGCGCAAGCAAGCAAGCTGGCAGGGCAAGCCAGCGCAAGCAAGCAAAGAAGACGAAGAAGACAGAGAGTGAAGCAGAAGAAGAAGAGGAAAAAAGCTCGAGACGCATTCCATTCGCGAATGAGGAGGCACAGCGGGGCAGAGGAAAAGGTCCGAAGAAATTGGTGTGTTTGCTGGCTCGCGGCCAAGAAGAGGCATTTAAAGAAGCGAAGCTAGACGCGCGCGATGATGTTGATGAGAGGATCCTGGTGAGATGATTCGTGAACTGCGCTGCCGCGAATTCGTCGCTGTGAAGCTTCACGTAGAGCTGGCTCGAAGAAGACAGGACTACACGAGTGGTTCTGTGTGACTTGCAGGCATGCAACGGGCAGTACATAAAAAAAAACAGCATAAGAAGAGAAGATCGGAAGATCGGGCTTTCGGTGGGGTGTGTAACACCGGGAGTCTCGGGGGTCGTTAAAAATTTACGACGAACAACGACACAACCACCGCACAAGGAGTAACACCGGTAGCCCGAAGCCGGGTCCGGTCAGAAGACTCCTCGAGTGTCCCCGGGGTTGCTTCGCGGTGCGCGGAATGACCAGTGGCACTTGGGTGTGTGTGTGTGTGCGGTTGCTAATTACAACTCGTTACATGTGCTGACGCGGTTGTGTTGGCTACTGTTTGCACCGATGTACACTTGACTGTGTCGAAGAAGAACAAAAAACTAAGCAGATTTATGCACCTGTCCCGTGCAGTAACAGTGATGGCTGGAACTGGGAAGAATTGTGGTTTTCGTGGAGCTGTGACTGTAGTGTTTCAAAAGCAGTAAAATTGATTAGAACAGGTTTGGAAGCAGAATTGAACGAGAAGCCTGACAGTTCTAAGACTCAAGCAGAGGAAATTATCTACTGGATATAACAATAAACATTTTCTGATGGACTCTTAAGCTAATATTTTTGTCCATGTTTGGAAAAGACAAAAAAACAACACAACACATTATTTATGAAAATAGCTAATCCTTAAAATAATTGGATTTTTCTATTATCCAAAATACCATAAAAATAATCCGGACGATTTCAAAAACTCTAAATCCTATTCGGTAATTGGTTCAAAGAATTGTAATGCTATCTTAAAAATTAAACTCCTTTTAAATTATTTTCGGCACATATCTTTTTTAAACATCTTATTGAAAGCTTTTTGCAAATTATTTTATCTCAAATCTAGGCGTTTAGTAGTATGTTCTATGATCTCAAAAGCTCATCTGCATTTAAAATAACTTAGTTAACCCCTTTTCGCCCAGTGCAAATCCGAGATTTTTCATTTTACATTACTATTAGACACTTTATTGATCAAAATTGATGAATTTTGAATGGCTGACGGATAACATTCTACATAAAGCAGTCCAGATTGAAAAATCTTCTCGTCGTCATGATATTTTGTTTTTGAGTTAAAAATGAGTGGTGCTCTAGATCAACCCCTGGCAATAGAGAGTTAAGGAAAAGTGGTTAGACAATTGACCGGTAGTTTGCAAGGAGTTTTGAACAATTATTCGTGCCAAAATTTGATCCCTCATTTCAAATTGCACATGATTCATATCTAGAATTTGTTCCAGCTAATTAAATTTGCGGAAAAAATAATTATTTTTTTTCAACTTAATGATACCGTAAACTGAAAACATTGTTTAGTTATTATTAATGTTTTTTTGGTCCTAATCCAAATTTGGAGGCTCTTGAATCATACAATCCAACGGTTTTAGGTTAAATCAAAATTAGGGATATTCTCATTTGTCCCCCAATTTTCAGCTTATCAGCAAATTTGAATCATAGCTTCCAAAAGACGTTCACAGTTTTCAAACATATTAAAACCATGAATTAAGCCTATCAAGGAACTAGCCGCTGTTAATTCCTGTAGAATTATTCGAGAAATACATAAAGTTATATAAATAAATTTCAAACTAGCCCTTATATGCTAAAAATGTCGATCCTTAGAAGATGTGTTCAATATTCAATGCATAAATCATAATTTTTTATCGTAGATAATTGTTTTTTTTGTGAATGAAATGGTAATTTAGCAAAACAAAATAATTTGATTGGAAAAAAACTACCATTTGAAACAATTTACTCTGTTCATTTGGTTTGAAACTTGCTTGCCGGTTTAGTTTACAATTAACTATTACACATGTTTTCTATTCAACCCTTTTTATGGTGTTTTTCTTGCTTTTCAGTTAAAATTGAATGGCTGGTTGCCTATTACCAATGCCAAAGTTTCGATTATCCTAAGTAAATTTTTTCCAAGGTCTTCGGATGATCGAGTATGGACTGTACTTCCCAACTAATTAACAGATTGCAGAGTAATATCCCCAGGTCAAACAATGATTGGTAGAAATTGATGTTCAAAAAGTGTGCTACTAAGGAACACTATGAGCTTTTTATTCTGATTATATTTGATGAAAGAGCGATTCACGTTCGCTTCTTTACCATTATATCTGAACAATTGGGTACTTAAGCTCAATGTTTATTTCGACATACAGCTTAAGGCCGATGCAAATATTTTTCAAAGTTTTTCTCCCTCCCCCAAGGAGGTGCAACAAAATAAAAAAAATATAAAAATTTAAATTAAAGCCACTATTTCAATATTAAAAACCATTGGAAAATGCATTACGCACTTGTACAGTTTATATGCAATCATTGACTTTTGACTTATGAAAAATGTAAGATCTGACAAAAAAAAATGTTTGCGTCTTTGTACATCGAAAATACACCTAAATAATTTTTGATTGACTCAAACAGGCAAACATGATTCTAAACCAAAATTTTAAAACAAAAATTTTAAATAAAATTTGTACCAGCCTAATAAGGCAGGCCGAGAACATTTTTGGATCATGATTTCAATGACAATTTAAAAAAATCTACTTTCATTGTATTAATCGACTGTGGCGTCATAGAACCTGCGAACCAAGTATTTAAATTGATCAATTTTAAAATGAAAATCTTAAATCATTAAAATTTAAGTCGCTATTTAGAGTATCAAAACATTATCTGGGAGATAACAAAAATTACTGCATACTTAATTTGATAGCAAAATGTGTCGTATATTAATAAGTAAGCCCAGAAAACTCACTTTTTTTCAAAGCATTGGCCAGGTCACATGAAACATTCCATATCATCAAATCCAACCCAATTATAAAAGTTTTAATTTCCAATCCTTAAGTGATTGAAAGTTGAATGAAACATGAATATTTGAAGATTATTTTTTTTAGATTGAATTTCGTCTAGATGCGGGGTTTTGATGTAGAGGCTCAAGTTGCTCAAATCAATTAAATTTTGGCATATTTTTTTAGAAATTTCAAACATGCAAAAAAATGTTTTTTGTTTCGTCTACGAGATATTAAGATCATAAGAACATTAAAAGTAAAACCCCTTACACTGAAATAAAAAAAGTACCAAATTCCTAAATTTTTAGGAATGTTGCCTATTTTATATTTAGTAATCCATAAATCCCAATTACAAAATAAGGAAATCAGACAAAATTCCTAGAATAAAGACATTTTGTATTTTTTTTATTTCAGTGAACTTTTTTTAGATTTTTTAACAAAACACTTAGAATTTCACAAACTCATTCAATTTGTACCCGTTCTGACTACTGCAACGTACTCAATAATAGTTCCTCACCGCGCAAACACATTGTCCGGTGCAGACAGCTGCAACCTGTGTGCTCCAATCGCGCTCGCCATCCTTTTTTTTTTCTTGTGGTCCTAGCCCTCCTCCAATCTCAAGATGCTACCAACCAGCAACCGTCAAGAACCTAGCGTGCACATGTGCTGCTGGTCCTCGTCGAACCCCCCGACAAAAAAGCACTCCAGCTCACGCGAAGCAACAGCGCGCGATCCAAGGGCCTCTTCGAAGAATAATAACGCGATAATAACAATAAAAAAAGAACAGAGCCCAAGCCCAAACCACGATCACGCTACCAAGAACGCGCGACCAACGAGTCCAACAGCAACAAAAAACGGATCCACATTCCTTTGGTTTATTACCCGAAGGGATGTAGGAAAAAACCTCTTTTCACAACTCACCATCTGTTCGTGTTCGCTGAAGAGGCTGCTCGTTGTGGTCAGGTCTTCGGAGATCTCCAGAGAGTGGAGAAAACTGAACGTGAAGAAAGACGAAGAATTCCATCGCTGCTGCTGCGTCAAGTTCGCTGTAGGCGATCGTTGCAGCAGTCCCTTCTGAACAGAAGAGGGCATGGAGAGAAAAAAAAGCGTAATAAATGTTCTGAACGTGAGCGAACCATTCCCGAATATTGAAGTTCGGAAAGACAGGCTGCAGCAGCTGAAGGATCTTCTGTGGACGGAATTCGAGGCAACATTCTCCGCAAAGCCCCTTTCGAAAAGAAGCAACACGAACGAAAGGATAATTATATGGCTGGTGGTTTTCCAATTTCAAGCTCTCCCTGAATTACGAAGAAAATCATCAGCCTTCGTGTATAACTACCGAATTTTCCCTCCCCGATTCAGGTCCAGCAGCTCCGTTAACATCAGGGATATTGAAAAAGTTGTATAAGACACACACACACACACACATTCACAAACACAATGTTGAGCGTATAATAACCCCGCCCTCCACCGTCCCACCGTCCCCAAACATTCCAAACCACGAGTGATTTAAATAAAAACCCTCTTTTTCACCCTCTGTTTGCTTTCTCTCAATTGCAGGAACTCTTTCGTAAAAGTTAGTTGCAGCTGGTAACGATGCAGCATGCGAGCTTTTTGCACTGTCAGCGCACCCTTAGAGGTTTGCGCGCCACCGTCCCGCCCTCTACCTCCGGGTACCAGATTTCTAGCCTTAAAGTAAGTAAAAGTCAACGATCGCCCCCGGCACGAGAGGTGGCCTGCCACGTGATTAATCTGTGTGACCTCGTTCGGACGTGTGCCACCATAAATCACCAGCGGCCAGCGAAATCCCAACCTCCCAACGCCACTTACCCCACAACCTGAACTAATTTGTGTCTTTTTTTTGCATTTCTTTCCGCGAATTCCGCAGATTATTAGGAACGCCCCAGCCACGCACCCTGTACTTCCTAGTCGAAGCAAAAAGTCGCGTTCGCGAAGTCTACGCCCAGACATGTCTGCACTTTTCCAAGCAGGGCATGCTGGACACCGAGCTGTTCGGGCTGGCCGTGCTCATCGGTAAGTCAGGCACCTCAAGCCGAAGATTTTGTGACTTTATGAAGGATGTTGCTGCTGTGAGATTTAAGGCTTCTTCGAGGTTGGCCATTTGGCGACCATGTTTATTTTAGAAAAAAAAAAACCTTTGGCAATCTCATAATTTACTATAAATCATCAAAGTTTTCTTTGAGAAAGTTACTAAATTAATACCGTAAACTAGGGTGACTTTGATAGGTTTTTCAAATGCCCATCAAATTAATATCTGAACATTTTTGAAAATGTTGAGTATGAAAGCATTAAAGGATAACTTATTATCGATCATATTTGCAAAAATGTGACTGTACCATTGGATGCATCAAAATTTGTGGCCTGATCCAATTTCTATCAATGTCACCCCGGAATTATGTACAAATCTATGAACTCAAGAAAACAATACAAATGATGAAATTTTTATAAATATTGAAAGGTATTTTTTCAATAAAATAAATAAACAACAAAAGTTATATTGAAAAGTATTCAAATTACACTAAATCCTTATATCTATACAAAACAACTGTATTTGTTTGGTTCAATGAAGTGAAAACTCAATAAATGTGCCAAAAATCACTAAAAACTCAATATTTTCAAAATTTTCGAAAGGGCGTAATATTGAATGTTTGGCTCTTTTGAAATGTTAGTCTTAATTTGAAATTATTTTCAAAAAGAGCGGAAAATTTCACGAATGTTTCATAATTTAACACAGTAAATCGGACCATTAGTTGCTGAGATATCGACGTTAGAAAATGGTGGGTTGTTTGGGTGAGACTTAGAAAACATCAATTTTCCTGTTTTTAAATCTTTGCATGGCAATATCCCAGCTACTAAGGATCGTATCAACATAGTTCAAAAAAGCAAAATATAGCAAATTTTCTCAACATTTCAAAAAAAAAAATTTTTCAGAAGTGGGCAAACATGTGCACTAATTTAAAAAAATGAAATACTGCGACTATTTTGAAAAAAAAGAAGTTAAAACATTTTTGAGACCAATATTTCGATTTTTGAGGAAAAAAACAGTATTGATTCAAAAATTCATAACTCGGTCAAAGATTTTTTGCACAACCTGGAAATGTTTGAAAAGTTGACATTTTATGTCCCCTAAAACATATCAGAAAATCAAAAAAATATAAATAGTCGTTTTTTTAATCAAGTTTCAGTGACAAAAAGTTAAATAAAAAATCATCAATTTTTTTTTTACCATGTATCATGTTTTTTGAGTGTACCATACCTACAACTTTGCCGAAGACACCAAATCGATCAAATAAATCCTTCAAAAGATACAGATTTTTGAATTTTCATACATCATTTTTGTATGGACAGCTGCCAAATTTGTATGGAACATTATATGGACAAACTAATGATGCAAAATGGCTTCTTTGGGCATACCAAAAGCACTATAAAAATTTCAGCAGGATTCAAAAATACAAAAATTAAAATTTAAGAAAAAAGATCAATTTTGCAGAGAACTGCTCTGTTATCAAAATGATAGGTTCGTCGTCTGCACGCACTCCAGTCTTTCTTATTTTAGTGGTCATATTGACGCAAAAGCCATGCCTAATCAATTTTGCCTACCAGAAACCTGCACTCCAAATAAAAAAAAAATACGTGAAAATTCAATTTTTAAATCCTACACGAATAATTTTTACGACTCCGCAGTCCGCACCCCAATTTACGAGTTTCGTTCAAACAGTTCTCAAAACCTTAATTGAAAGCATCGTCAGGAAATCACTCGATAAGTTTACATTCACGTCCTTTCATCAAATTTGGAAATTGATTCCTCTTCCCTTGCTCTTGCTCCACGGGCCCAGGATGGCTGCAATTTAAGACACTGATCCAGAGATTTATAGCGACAAGCAGAATTTATGTGCACATTTTTTTCTTTCTCTCGACATTTTTTCCAGTGAAACTAATGGAGCGTGCACGACGTTCGATCGTCCCTTAACATTTGAACCTCTTTACAAAGTATGACCTCCCTTGATAGCGATCGCTTCCCCCTCGATCTCGATCATTAGCTCACGAGGGGGCACGCTATCAGATCTAGACATTCGCCTTTTTTTTTCGAGGTAAATCCCAGTAAAAACAGCGTTTTCGATGATCGCTTTTCGGGGGCGAACGATGCACAAAATCTCCATCTTGTCATAAATACGCTGGCTGGTACATGTGGCAGATAAGCCATCTCGCGCCCAAGACCGAACCTCGAAAAGCCATCATCATCGTCGTCGTGGCAGGACGCGGACCAGGTTGTCGACGAAATGGGTACACAAATTATAAGCGAACTTCGTCGTCGGGGAGAGGGATACAGAGGAAGAAGAAAAAACGCTGGCAGGCAGAACAACAACAACAACAACACCATCGACATCAGCCCAAACGAAAACAACAACAACAACAACAACGGGTCCAACAGCTACCTGAATTACTAAACACGCGTCTTATGTCTTTTGGATCCTCTCCTGATGCCTCTCGTGAAATGAAATTCCTTTGCCTTTTTATTCATGCTTCGTTTTTCCAACCCTGCTTCTGCTCTCCCCTCCATCTTCTCCTTCTCCTCCCAAAATGCTTCATTTCAGCATCTCGCTGCTGCTTCTTCTTCTCCCTCCTCCATCGCGCGACTCTCCAGGCCGGTTGTTGTTGTTGTTGTTCGATCGTACAATCTTCCTTTGCCTGATCTTTCGCTTCGAGAGAGCGCGCGCGCGCGTTGCCATCTCGTCGTCGTCGCCGCATTCCCTCGAACTCGATTCTCTCTTCCACCAGCGAAGTCTCCAGCTAGCTGGTTGAAGATATCTCGCGCGCCCGTTTATGTCCCGAGGCAAATTTCCTGTTCGACAGCATTCAGAGCCTCGCCCTGTGTCTTCACGGGGACGAGATTCCTCGTTGGCCGACCGGGGGGCAACGGTAGAGATGGTCGAGCGGTTTTAAGATGAGATCGATACAAAACTTTGAAAAAAATTAATATCAATTGTGGAAAATTGAGAATAAGGAAAATATCAGAGTATAAAATTCTGAGTTCTTTTTGAAAATTTTGAAAAAGTAAGTGAGATTTTTTTAATTTAATATATGAACTTGAGTTTGTAAAATTTGCATTTGTTTAAAAAAAAATATATAAATTATACTCAAATTTCAAAGCAAAGAAAGTTAGTGTTGCACAAATACAATTTTTTGTCAGGTTAATGATTTGGTCTATTTTTAAGCTAATTTTCTAGTATGTAGTGACTCGATTATCCGAAGGTCTGTACGGGCTTTGAATAATCGAATCATGAACCAAAAACGGGCTTCGAATAATCGAATCATGAACCAAAAAAAGTATATTTTTTTTTATTTCCTTACTTTTACTATCAAATTTGAATTCTGCAATCATATTTTAGTCAAATTTAAATAGTTTATTGCCCTAAAAATACAAAAAAAAGTCCAATCCTTGTGAAGTTACAGCGGTTTAAAAATAAAAATGTTGAAAAAATAGGTTTTTGATGGTTTTTGGCAATTTCTATATGACAGACTTGATTTTTCAGTCTCGAAAATATTTTTACCGAAAAGCTCGTCCAATTTCCCATAAGTTTGTCTTTGACCACATTTCAATTGGATGTATGGGCTTACAGATATAAGCTAATTTACTACAGTCATCCCTCATATTTGGAACAGTTTACAGATCGGCCAATGTTCAAAAAATCATAGAAAATCGATAATTGAACATAATGATTCGCTTTTACCTTCATTTGAAAGCTGTTTTTGCGATCTTTTGAATGCTGTATCGAACAACTGCAAATTTTAACGTTTTATATCAAGTTTTTGAAGAAATACTTTGGCCCTTTAAATCCACAAATTCGGACAATTTGTTCGGCAGCGTTTTGCTGCTCTGAATAAAATAGTCTCGAAATGCAGTTTTTTTGTTTTAAAAGTACTACTTATATTAATGAAATAGCAAAAGAATGTCCAAATAAAGGTCCTAAAAATAGTAGGGTACACAGAAAAGATGCATTTGGCATGCTTTTGACAAATTATCACAAAATTGTTCCGAATTTGTGGGTGTTCCGAATATGTGGGATGACTGTATCACTGAAGAAACATTATGTATTCAGTAATGAGCAATGTAATTAGCTTATATCTGTAAGCCCATACATCCAATTGAAATGTGGTCAAAGACAAACTTATGGGAAATTGGACGAGCTTTTCGGTAAAAATATTTTTGCAATTCCGTCGTGAAACTACTTACTTTTCCTGTCATTCTTGAACGACGAAATAGCCTACTTTTCTGTACCAAAAATAACAAAATCGAATAGCAACACTTTTCAAAATAAATGCTGAAAAGTTCTACTCTTTTGATTTAAACGATTTATTGACAAAATACATAAAAATTTTACATAAAATTTCACTCAGTGTGTGTTTTTTGGAATTGCAAAAATGTTGTATGGAACTCGTTGTAAAACTTGATTTTTTCAGCACTCTTCGTATTTATACAACTCGGTGAACCTCGTTGGATAAATGTACGACTCGTGCTGAAAAAATCCTCTTTTTGCAACTCGTTGCATAAACTAGGATTTCTACAAGAGCTCTTCAAGATAGCTACAGCATAGCAGTTTGGACCGCGGTAGGATAAAATTCTCTTCAAAACTTCTTCAGGAGTTTGGAAGAGTACTTGAAGAGAGTTTTATCCTACCGCGGTCCAAACTGCTATGCTGTAGCTATCTTGAAGAGCTCTTGTAGAACTCCTGGAAAAAAATGTTACTTGGGTGGAAAATTATACTTCAAACATTGGGAACTTGTTAAAAGCTCATATTCAAACTAACCCAAAATGTTTGAAGAATATGATACTTATGGCAAACATTGGTGTCTCCCCCTTAAAAACTGATTCCCCGAAGAAGACTCAACGAAACCTGCGTGCGCTGTCAGAACCGAGAGAACCGTACCACGGAAAATCAACGTCCAAAAGTAAAATTGATGATGACAAATACAAATCGATTATGTAAATTAAAGGTTCCCGGGGTCTCGACATTTCCCTCCCCACCGAACCCGAAACCAACCGACCGAAATCTCGACATCAACCCCGGGTGACTTGAACGCGGTCGTCGGCGAGGAACCCCTACCGAACTGTTGGAAGGCGATTTTTGGACGATCGCGTCGCGCAAAACTGGTCCAGAGAGGTGCCCCCGAAATTGGACGCGATCGCGATTAAAATTTTAACGAGTTTGTTTTTCCTCTCTTTGCATCGGCGTGAGGGTGACTGTGTGTGTGTGTGTGTGTGTGTGTGTGTGTGTGGCTGTAGAGGGGGGAATTTATGCTATGGCCAGGACATGCCAACAAACACACACACCGCGGTTGAGAAAACTCTCGTTTTGGAGGGCAGAAGAAAAATGTGAAAAGCCTTCCTTTTGTCATAACGAAACGATTTCTTGGCACGTATCTGTGTATTTGTGTGCCGGTGTGTGTGTGTCAAATTCAAAACGCGCGCGCAAAGAGGGAGAGTTCAAGGCTTATGGGCGAGTCCGGTTTTGTTTCTATCTTCGTGGCTGCCACTATATGTGTGTATGTGTGTGTTTGTGTTTTTGTGTGAGGAGCGAAAGTCGGCCCAGTCGGATTCGAAAGAAGGGAAAGAAACGCGCAACCTCAACTCGCGATGGTGAGCGGGGTTCGGAGGTGGTTGTGGTGGTGAGGTGGACACATTGCGCGACTCTCAACGCGCGGATCGAATAAAACTCGTTTCTCGAAACGCTCGCTCGCGCGCGCACGCTCAAGCCCTCGGTTATTGGCTTCGTGACGACGACGAAAGACGATAGCCGGGAAGAAATCCACTGGGAGCGTGAGGGAGAGAGGGAGAGGGAGCGAAGGGGAGCCACAAAACGAAACGAACGCGAACAGAAAGAAAAAGAAAGATTTGAATATTCCAAATTTTTGTTCTCGTTTTTTTTTCTTTTCTGCGCATTCGCGCGCACGTTGGGGCTTGTTTGAACTTTGGGGCTGTTCAAAGCGAATCAGGTTTGTCAAATTAAATGTTTAATTAATTTTGTACATTCAAATATAATATTTTTGTACATACAGTCTACAGACTCGATAATCCGAAGGCCTCGGAAAAAATTCACTTCGGCTTATCGGATCACGAAAACAAATTGTTAATTTGACTAAAGTGGCTTCTAATTTTTAAATCAACGATGGCGGTGATGAAATATTGACAAAATGCGACATGTGATTGAACAGACAATCAACCCATCAATTTTGACTAAAATTGGGTCGCACAACTCGAATTTGATGTTGAAAACAAAAAAAAATGGTCGTGATTCGCTTATCCGAAGTCCCATACAAACCTTCGAATAATCGTATTTCAGATAATCAAAACTTCGGATAATCGAAGCTTCAGATAATCGAGTCTAGACTGTCATATAAAAATATATAGATGCTCAATTATATTGACCTGCCCCTGCTAACAAACTGACTTTTTAATAAAATAGTGCATCTTTTGTTTTTGATTTTTTGAAAAAAAAAGTTTGCCCCTGATTTTCCGGGTTCGATAAAATCATTTATTTTATTTATGTTTTATTGCAAAATTAGAGAGCTAAACTATTCAAAATCAAATAATATTAAATGAATGGCAAATTATTCGCACCAAATTTGCTCAGATTAGCAATCCACAAAATTGGCATCATGCAAAGTGAGTGTGTGCTCCCTCTAACGCCACTACACGGCAAAAGTAGCCAACTTTGCACATACGGTGATGGTCATCATAAAATGCCGCCTGTACCTGTACCGCGGCAGCGAAACTGCAAAAAAAGCACACACTTTTGCGATATTTGATACTACGTTTGAGCGCGCGTGTGTGTGTGTGTTGTGCGCGTTCCACCTGTCTGTCCCTCGTCAAGCCGCCATCTAATGACTGCCAGCAGAACGAGTTTGAATTCGCGCGGTATACCTAACACTAACCCCCTCTCCTCCTATGGCGACCAATACCAATGCAATCACACTGTTGTGGTGCAAACTTTCCTAAACGCAAAAAAAAGTTTAATTAGCATGCATTCCGATCGACTTTAAACGGGCGCGTTGACGACGTGTTGAACGCCTCAGCGCGATCATATGGCTGACGGGCCGAGGGGTCCATCGAAGGGTTTGCTCGAGCGTCTGACGTCACCAGAATCCAAGGCCAGCCCCATAGTGCGTATCGGAGGGTTTCAGCTACGCGCACTCTACAGATGTAGACGCCGTCAGAGTGTGTTCTCCACATTGCGACTCATCGCGAATGATGCGAAGCTGGCGCCATTTATAAATATTTACATGTACTTACCACACCCCTCGTCGCACCACATGCACACTTACATTCCACTCACAACTGCTGTTCATACACACAATTTTTATCCGTCCTATCAGCAATTGCATTGAAATCGCATTCCAAGCTGGATATTCGCATTTTACCGAACACGATCCGATCATCGCGGCGATTCTGATTTATGAAGTCGTAAAGTTTGAAAATTGATTCTCAAATGAAATTTGCTTGTAGCTTTGAGGTCTCGACAATTACCAGGGTGACCTATTCCGCGTTGAACTTGATTGCGCCTCGTCCTCGTGGAGTCACACAAATTCTCACGGAACCGCTACTTACAATTAAAGCCGAATCTCGTAGCAGTACAGAAACCAGCAAACAGTCCTTGAAATATTTTCAATCAAGTGCTAATTATACCAACTCGTTTTCTATCGTTCCACAGATGGCGAGTACCTCTTTGCCGATCCCGAGAGCAAACTGTCCAAGTACGGTCCGAAAAGCTGGCGCTCGTCGCACACACACGTAAGTAACTGTGAACAACTCCGTTCCTCAAACGCTAGCCACGTGTACTAAACGGCGTTCTCTTTTCCCACCCGCCCCTCCATCCACAGGGCCTCGACGCAAACGGGAAACCTCTCCTGGAGCTACACTTCCGCGTGCAGTTCTACATCGAGAGCCCGTTGATGCTGCGAGATGAGGTGTCCCGCCACAACTACTACCTGCAGCTCAAGTACAATGCCGTCAACCGAGACCTGCCAAAGGAGTGCTCGGAACAGTCGCTGCTGCTGCTCGGTGGCCTCTCGCTCCAGGCCGACCTGGGTGACCTGCAGGAGGAAAATGGAGTCGGCGGAAGTACGGCGGCAAGCACCAACGGCAGTACCACCAACAGTTGCAGCAGCAACAGCAGCACTCCGACGACCACCAGCAACGCAAACAATACCAGCAGCAGTTCGACTGTCGCAGCCGTCGCCACCACCACCTCAACCGCCTCGACTTCCACTGCAGCAACCACCACCAGCAGTAGCACAAATGGACCCGCCAACAGCACCGAATACTTCAGGCCAGAGGAGTACATCAACCCGATGCTGCGGTCTGCGTGGGGCATTTCGGCGCTCTCATCTTGCCATCGGGAAAACCGCGGAATGTCCCGAGCGGACGCCGAAACGCACTACATCCGTGAGGCGTGCAACCTGAACGAGGTCATCAACGCGCACACATTCCGAATGAAGCAGTCCAAGAACGAGCCCGGGCTGGGATCGGTTTCGCTCAGCATCTATGCCAAGGGAATCCGTATCGCGCTCGACAACAGTACGGCGACCACGTTCAACTGGCCAAGCATCGGCAAGCTCAGCTTCGATCGGAAGAAGTTCGAGATCCGATCGGGAGACAACAAGATCATCCTGTACTCCGTCAATGACGACAAGAACAAAATGATATTAGCCTTGTGCCGGGAGACGCACCAATTTTCCATGAAAATTGCACCGCGACTCACCGAAGCAATCAAGCGCGAAGAAGAGGAAAGCAGCTGCATTCACGGGTATCCGTACCTGTACTCTCGAGCGCTCAACCTTCCCTACAAAAGCAAAAGTGACCAACGAATATCGGTCATCTCCAGTACCAGCTCAAATACTACCTCCGGCATCGTAAGCGATCGCGTCCATTCCGAAGATGAGCTCGAAATTATGATCAACACACCACCAACGGCAACGTTGGCAGCGCCATCGACGGAAAGTCTCGCCCTGGCCCATCTGCTCGACTGTCCCAGCGTAAGTCGACAAACCTCATCGGTGGGACAAGTCTCGCTGAAAGATCTGGAAGACACTCTAGCGGCTCTCTCGATGCGATCCAACACCACAACGCGATCGGCAAGCAGCGACAGCACAGAGCCCAAGGATCGTTCGGTAAAGGACTGTGAGTCGTCTCCTTCATCACAGCACAACATCGGTTCCCAGTGCTCGTCCACCTGTAGCACGGTGGTTGTAGCGACGGACTGCATGAGCCTACCTCAAAACAATGCCGGCAGTTCCATCGAACGACGTCAAACATCAACCTGCAGCAGCCTAGAGCTGGGTTACAGCCACACAGCGCAGAACAGCACACTGAGCGTCGCCACGAGCACATGCCTGGACCATGACATCAACGAGGAGGAAGAGGAAACCAACTCGGGAGTTTACACCCTCGCTCATGTACCGCCAACGGAAACCAGTGGAGTATACACGATGAACAGCAGCGAAATGACCGGTCAATCGTCGGAAATTGCCGAATCGGAATCGCACGAAAGTTCGCACTACGGAAGCTTCCAACCGTGTCAGAGTGAAATCGCGGAACCTCTTGAGCCAATCGATTCTGTGGATGGTGATTTCCGAACGCGATTAAACAGCGACATCAACGAGTTCAGAATGCGTTCGGACTCGAATGTGTCCGCAGCGGGATCATTCCGAGGCGATGGCAGCGATCCTACTGATAACAAGCACACGCTTCTTAGCGCGGAAGAGCTAACCGATCTGATTGTAGGCCGAGGAACTTACCCGTCACGGAAAACAGTCAGTCACACGCTGGATTCCGACTGTGACTACGTTACGCTGCCGTTGCCACTGGAAGGAGAGAGCTACCTGCAAGGCAGTGAAGACACGGCACCAACGGAAGACGAGTACGACGATGAAGTTCTACCTCCAGCTCCGCCAAAACGGATCGACAGTAACTTGCCACTCGCGCAGCGGCAAACGATACTGAGTCTGGTAAGCGACGACGATTCACCTCCTCCACCTCCACCGCCTTACAATGCTCATCACGAAACCACCGGATTGCGCGGACCCGACATACGTCCGGACGAGGCACCGGTAATTCCACTGAGAGATCCTCCGCCGTACCCCCAGAAACCAACCAGTATGGTCCGAGAACGGCTCATTCCACCGCCCGTTGTAGCGACAGTCGCACCACCAACCGTTCAAGCATCCATACCAGAGGAGGTGCCAGCACGCTTCATCACCACCCGACCAGCGATCAACATCCTCAAGGCACACACCAGTGTGGTAGGAGAAACGGCCAAACCAAGCTTCGCAGCACCAACCATCAACAACATCAGCAATCTCTCGCAGTCTCCCATTCCGACGACCACTGTCACAACAACTCCGTCAACGCCCAGCGGAATCGGTATCCCGGTGGTTCCGTATCATAAAAGCATTACCTCGCCTCCGCCACCGTATCCGGAGATTCCGAAGCCACCACATCGAGCATGTGTGATTGTGCCGGTAATCAAGCCACGTCAGTACCATCCGCCTCCACCACCTTCGATTCCACGACAACCTCCACCTCCACCACCGGCGCACACGCTAGCAACCGTGTACACTGGCCAACTGGCACGTTCCCAGATTGAACTGTACCAACAGCAGCTGTACAGCGACGTAGACTACGTCATCTACCCGATCCAAGATCCCTCCATTAGTCAACAGGAGTATCTTGACGCGAAGCAAGGCTCTATCCTGGCAGCTATGGCTCAAAGCCCACCACCGCCGCCGTACCTTGCGTATCACACTGTTCGGGCCCACAACCGCAGCTGGGACGCGTGCAAGAACCATGCAATCTACCGAAGCACCCCTTACCTCTCGATGGCACTGTCCTCAAATTCGCGTTACGCCTCAACCCAAAATCTCTCCGACACCTACGTGCAGCTGCCCGGCGCTTACTCTCCGCTGTACAGCCCATCGATAGCTAGCCTCTGCTCATCGTATGAACCTCCACCACCTCCACCGCTTCGACCCCGACCAGTGTCCAGCAGTTCGACGTCGATGTTTGTCCGATCCCGCTCCGACGACAACATTCTGAACTCGGTCGAGAGTACGCCCAAAATTCGCCGACTTCCGCCTCCTCCACCACCGCCATACGAAACGAGAAAAGCCATCCGGAAGCCACCCCTCCCGCTGCCCAACCCGGAGAAGCAAACTCCACCCGCCGCAAAGGCGACGGCGACTGGCGTTACGGTTGAAAGACCTCCCGAAGGTAGGTTACATATGCCCTCAAAGTCCACCCCTTCAGTACTGATTCCTTCCCTTTTTTACAGTACCCGCGAAACCTACCCCGACGAAACCGTCCGGACCGAGCGCAAAACTGCAGGCGCAAATCCGAAAGCAGTACCCGGACTTTGACTTTAGCACGCTGAGCACAAACACCTCCATCGACATCAAAACACTGCGCGAGAAGAGCAAAAACCTCGACCTCCCGTTGATTTCCGCGCTGATGCACGATCGGTCGCTGCTCAAGCAAACGCGTGCCTTCGTTATGCCCAAACACCCTAAAATGGGCACCGCTGCCAACGGCAGTCCGGCGGGTGTTGGTAACGCGCCCGCTCTCGCTTCCACAACCCCCTCCGCGCAGCAGAACATCCTTGCCGGTGCCCCCAAGACCAAGTATCCGGTGTCGGGTCTCAGCACCACCCAGCTCGTCAAGCCGCGCAAAACGTCCGTCGTGAGCCACCGGCATCCGAACGACAAGCTGCCGCCGCTGCCCGGCCAGACGGCCACCGAGGGCAACAACTACGTGATGGACCCGACGCCGGCCAAACAGAAGAGCTACAGCTCCTCGCAACCCAGTGCCTAACACACATGTTGAAGGGAAGACGAGACGAGACGAAACGACGGAGTGCGCACACGTGGAACACGATAGACTTTTACATTCGGAAACCTTTTGTGTCATGCTAACGCTAAGCTAACGCTAAGATGTTTGCCGTCTTGATTCGGGAGAGAAAATTCAGTTACTTGCATTTTTATAAAATGGACCCCTATAAGTTTTGCTATGTATTTAGGAGACGCCACCGCTGAATCTCGAGAAAACCGGAAGGAAGATCTTGGAACGTAAACACAATGTGACCCCACCGAAAAGCGCGCGACCCACTCCCTCTTTCGCGAAACATTCAAAACTTTATTTCCGCGTCATGTCTTTTGATTTTAATTTTACTAAAGTTTGTACCACCCGTTCGTTCCAAGCATTCTTGCGATTTTCCACACGGGAAAAAATGGTGTGCGTGTCGGAAACGATATCGAATAACAGAATATTTTTTTTGAAAATGGTAATCAAAAGGCGCACGTGTTAGAATTATTAACTTTCTCTAGCGGAAATTACTCAGGATTTTTTGTCACTAAAAACTCTTTTTAGGCACACAACTCTAGTTCTGTTGTATGATAGAAATAGTAACATAATAAAAAAAAACTCGTTAGAAATGTAGTCCACCGCGTTCTGCACATGAAACAAAAAGGCACAATATGAATGGAATTCTCTTTTTTTTGGAAGCTACCCTCCGGATGTTTACAATTTGGGCACTTTTACACACATTAATTCACGATTTATGAAACATGGTAGAAAATCCTCAGTGCAAACGCTTAACTGTTTGATTGTAGTTCGAAAAAGAAAAATCCATAAAATTAGTGCCAAATTTACCGATTAAGTAGAAACCGTTTACAAAACAAAAGAATTCTAGCCTAGATAGAGAGTATATTGAATGCACACACACAAGGAGGACAAGACTAATGACCTAGAATATGCAAGAAAAAAAATGGGTAAAATTCAATCAGAAATTTCTATTTGAGACGTTAACTGTATAGTTAGGTATTCATCTATCAGGAAAGAGCCCCAGCCCTCTAAGGAATCGAAATTCTAAGTTTAGTGCGCCATAAGAGTTTGATTGGATCGAAAATACACACACAAGAAAAAAACACACTAACCGATAACCTGGGGCAAATTTGCGATAGTGTGAGGTACATGTTTGCTCAAAATACCTATATTGTAGGAAACCTCGATTTAAGTGGTGCACAAGTGCATTGGTTTAGGTTACGTTGAATTTTATTTAAAACGATATTTTATTTTTTCATTGTTTGGAGCGAAAAGATGGTAGCGATTATTTTGAGGGAATCACTGACAGCAACAAGGAATAAAAACACGAGTTCTGTTTGTGTAGGGTGTAGTAAAGTAATCGTTATGTTTTTCCTACAGTTATTTTTAATAGTTTTTATTAACATTCTCTCTACTCTATACAACACAGCTAAGGTTGACTTATGTACAGAACAAGCTAGGGTGTTAAGTTACTTGTAGGCTAGTTATTATTTGAATTTTCTTCTTTGTAAGAAATTCCATAAAATAAAAATCCAAAATGAATCAAAAACAAAAAAAAGCCCATCTGTTGTCACCCTTCCTATTTACTTGTGTAATCTCACAATCACCGTCTCTAGCGAATCCACGTTGAACTTTTCAAAATAAACTCGCTCCCGTATGGTCGACGTACCAGCGACAATTTCTCCACTGTAAAACATGGCCGTCAGATCTAACGAGGCGTTCTTCAGCCCAAAGTTGGTAATGCACGCAAAAGAGTTCCGTCTCGGATACCACCGCTGCAGCACAAGAATATCATTCTGGCTCGATTTGACGTCCGTGTTGGGCAATATTTGCTCCTCCTTGATAACCGCGTTCAGGTAGATCGATGGTGATCGTTTCCTCAGGGCAATCATTTCCAGCACGATGTCCAAGTGATGAAACGAAGCGGATGCACTTTTCGGCAACCAGGGCAACGTTCCTCTTCCGGTAAACTGATTCTGGCTACCACTCCATGCCATTGCCGTCAGGTGGTGCAGGTGTTGCGTATCGGTGTGCTCTCCTGTTGGATCGTGAGCTTCCTCGAGGGCAATTTCATCACCGTAGAAAATGTTAACCGTGCCCGGAAGCATCAGCTGCGTTAGCGTGGCGGCCAACGTTGCATTAGGACTAAGACCGGAAGACAAACGACGCTCGTGAACACTTCCCACACTCCAGTGAATCCACGCATGTTTAGTGTGCTTCAGCAACGATCCATCAACGGCACTTCTGATCACATTTGCTGTCACTTCCGTACCATTAGTCATATCCAAAAGAACGTCCACCAAGTCGACGTGATTTAAAACCTCGCCAACAATTGGTTCAGCTAGTTTATCAATAAACTGTTTGCTAATCATCAGAACCCGATCTCCACCCAGTGTGTACTTCCATTCCTTGATATTCTCCAACAGCAGCGGATCATCGTGGAAGTGCTCCAATCCCTTAATGTAAAATCCGTCGACACCTCCCTTTGCCAGCCAGAATCTCAGCACGCTAGTTATAACATTCTCCTCTCCTCCCTTGACGGACCTCGCCAGTCGCAGAAACTCGCTCGTCGGAACATCGTCATTTGTACGGTTCGGCAAATGGTCTACATCGATGGTGGGCGGGTTCAGGTGGTTCACAAACGGATAGATCGGCAAGTCCAGCACCAGCGAAATGTTCCGCTCGTGCAGCACGGCAGCAAACTTCTGCAAGTCCTCAACCTTGCCGAGCACCTCGTCCACCGCCGTCAGCGAGGTCACCTCCTGGAAGTGGTCCGGGTAGTGCTTCGAAGGGAAGATCGAGTTAAGCCGGACCGCACCGACTCCGAGCCCCTTGAAGTACTCCGCTCGGCCAATCAACCCTCGGATGTCGCCCAAACCGTCGTCGTTGGTGTCCTGGAAGCTGGCCGGAAATACCTCGTAGAAGACGGAACCTTTGTACCAGGTGACGCTGGAATTGGGGAAAAGTGTTAGGATCTGTTACGAAATGTAATAAAAATTGGGGGAGGAGAAACCCTGATATTGCGTTACGTAATAGAAGAATGATCCCTAAGCATCAACAATTCAACATATTTTTTAATGAGTTACCCATAAACATATCATCAATAAGCTTAGGGAGTATGAAAATCGCTTACAAATATTACATTATAAAATTGGTAGGGTGTAAAAATCATGAAAATTTCCAAGCTTAAAATTAATTTGTACAAGCTTAAAAAAATAGTTTAATTGTATCAGTGCCTAATTTGTGCAAAGCGATTAAACTTTTGAAGGAAATTTGTATGGGAAAACATCCCTTTTTAACATATCTTTTTATAAATCACAGAACACACTCTGCAAAACTTAAAACTATCACTATCTTTCTACTAAAAGTATACTACATGTTCCAAATTTAGTTGGAAATGAGTTCCCAGTACGTTTTTCTGTTGACGCCTGGTGCTTCATGCTCAGACTGTTTTTTCTTTCGTTAAAAATAGCAGTTCTTTAAAAACAAGTAGGTTAGTGTTTGATTGATTTAGAGTTTCTTTGAAATGGATTTTCAAAAATCTATTTCTATTTTGTTTGAATTTTTAAATCATAACCGGTTCCCTTATTTTGTGGGGTAAAAAATTGGTGAAATCATGTGTCTCCATCAAATAGACAACGAAATGTTTAATGGAGGAGCAATATTATGAAGTGAATTTTATAGCGATTGCTATCCTAAAGGTAAACATAAAACCGTCAAACAAATAGAACCAACATAAGCCTCCAGAGAAAGCCTTTCTGCAAACGTCTCCACCCGCAGCATCACCTCTAATGACCTTCATGCTACTTGAAACGCAAAACAATATCCCTCAATCTACTCACGCTGGATTGCACGACTTGGGCAGCGTCGCAATCATCGCTACCACAATGCCCACCATGGCGATGATTCCGGACAGAAACACAAAGAAGGTACACTTCCGGATCAGCGGCCAATTCCAGTGCACAAAGCCGGGCATATCCTTCGTCAGGGTGATGCTCATCACCCCTCCGGTGGGATGCATTCCATTCTCCTCGGTTCCACTCTTCTTGCGCAGATGCTGGTAGTCACTGTGGTTGTTGAACAGGTTGGAGGCGCCGGTAGTACAGCCACCCACCATACCGATACCGGAACTGCCGGATGAGCTGGTTTCCGCTGCCGGATCATCGCCGGCCCCCGTTTCGCAGTTGTCCGCGTTGCCCATGCTGGGCGTCAACGGGTGGGTAAAGTCCAACGGAGGGCTCGGAGTTCCCGGGAGGAGCAGACATGTGGAGGCGTCCTCCTCGGGCAAGAACGTCGAAACCGATGGCGAAGTCGTCAGCGAATCCGGCAGCTCAACGCCGAGCAATGTCGGATCGGTCGAAATTTGCAAGTGATTCATTGTTCCCTTTTCACCAACACTTCATCGATCGATCGGAAAACGAGCCAAAGTCACGAGATCGCCGTCGACGTCCGAGTTGCACAACACACTGCGGATTCAGCACTAGAATGACGATAGTCTGAACGAGACTGCCGCCCGTCACCAAATATCTTCTTCGCACACCAACTTAGGGGGGAGACACCCACACCGACGAAACCGCGCGATGTCACACTTCAATTGGCACAAATTAAAATCTATCGCCAACGAGCGATTCCCAATTGATCAGCGACGCAAGCATAACAAAACTCAACTCACAAGAGATCCCCCGTGCTGACGACAGCGAAATCGAAACCGAGATCAATCGCGATATCCAGAAATTTGCAGGAATTCGAGCGCGGCCCAGACGGTGTGACAAATTTTACGCACAAGAATGAGGGAAGAAATTTCTTTATAGCGCACGGAAAATGTCTCGCTGCCATAATCGGGTGGAGCGCATGTGCGAGTTTTCCACACCAACACACACGCACAGGCGCACGTGGTGGGGAGGGTTTTGCTCCGATCAAAACAAAACATTATAATCTGACCGCCGCCGTGTGTTTACATTCAAGGACGGTGGGGTTTGATTGTAGCAGTGGAGGACTTGTTTTTTTTTGTTTTGGGAAATTCATAGCACAGGGTGGAACAATTGTTAGGGGAAGGAAATATTGTTGATGAGAAATAAAGCACCATGCGTCTCCATTAAACAGTGATCCAGATCGCACAAATAAGTGGAAATTGGTTTTCCGAAAAAAATGTGCAGTTTTGGAGCTTTGGTGTCTTCAGAAAAGTTGTTGCAAATGAAAAGGAGCAACTTTTGGTTTGGTTGAAAATAAGGTTGCCTCACGATAGGGCGATTTTGAAAATCTAACTTTTCAGGAATATTTTTGGGTTTTTTTTTGCTTTCTAGAAAATTGTTGGACTTGCCAATTCAAGCAACTTTGTCCAAGACACCAAAATTGTATATCGTAATCTACACCTTTAACGACCAAATTTATAGAAAGCATATCGATGCTTGTGTGCTCTCTTATACTAACTGACATTTTGGTAGTTACGAGAAAATCGACTTTTTAACTTTGAATTACTGTTTCTGGGAAACTATTCAACAAAAAATTGTCCTAATAATTTTAAAGTATGCTCCTGACATAACTTAAAGACATGGTAAAATATGAAAACTTTTGAAATGCAAAAAAAAAATTAGCGGAGAAATTACGAAAAAAAATCATGCTTGCAATTAGCACAAGTGTGTCTTGAACAGTGATTTGTATTAGTTAGCACAAACGTGCACAGGGCAAATTTTGCAGTTGAGCTAAAATGCTTCTTCGATGGCAGAGTCGTGTATACTTCCAACGTGGCACTTGGTACAAAAGTGCGCAGAGTCATTTATTGTTAAAATAGTAGTTATTGTTTGTTTCAATGTTTTTGCGTAGTAACTTTGAATTGTTGCTAGTTAAGGAACATTTTCTCAACAAAACTTTTTTAATAGACTTGTTTATCATTAAATTAATTGTGAAAATTGCAGTTTTTGAGAGCAACTACCGTTAAAACATGAATTTTATTAAGAAAAACTTAGTGAAGTGTGAGGATTCATAAATATAAGTATGATAATCCATGAAATAGCTTCAAAAAGACCAACTATGACGAAAAGCTACTTTTACAAACAGAAGAAAATGATTATGTAAAAACTTTGAGCTAGTTTATTTTATTTCCCTCATGTCATACGACCTTTTTAGAAATGCAAGATATCCAGGACACAAACCATAGAACTGTTATGGTAGATTGCAGTTAGAACAAGTGTGTCTCTTGCAATGAATTCTTAGTTTGTATCGAATAGAACAAAAGTGATAAAAAAAAAATCAATACTTAGTCTTTGAACATGGACGACCCCTACAGTTGTGCTAAGCGTGCACAACTACGTGAATGATGTTGTTACGTGTTTTTTTTTTGGTTTGGACGACCCCTGCAATTGTCCTAAGTGTGCACAGCTACTTGGAGGGTGTTTGAATTGAATATTTGGGTTAGGCTAAGTGTGACATTGTTTAGTGGATGATGTTGTTACGTATTTTTTTTTGATAGGACGATCCCTGCAGTTGTGCTCAGTGTGCACAACTACTTAAAAGTGTTTTAAATTGGATATTTGAGTTAGGCTAAGTGTGAGATTGGGTAGTGGCTGATTTTGTTACGTAGTTTTTTTTTTGGATTGGACGACCCCTGCAGTTGTGCTAAATGTGCACAACTTCTTTAAGGGTGTTTGAGTTGGATATTTGGGTTAGGTCAAGTGTGCCATTGGTTAGTGGATGTTGATGTTACGTAGTTTTTTGAATTGGACGACCCCTGCAATTGTGCTAAGTGTGCACAACAAAAGTTCCCAAATGGACCGGTTAGGCGAGGTTCACCTATTGGTCCGTGACATTGTTACACCGTGACATTCGTTACACCGCAACATTCGTTACACCGTAACATTCGTTACACCGTAACATTCGTTACACCGTAACATTCGTTACACCGTATCATTCGTTACACCGTAACATTCGTTACACCGCATCATTCGTTACATCGTAACATTCGTAGTTTGATTACACCGCATCATTCGTTACACCGCAACATACGTTTCACCGTAAAATTCGTTACACCGCAACATTCGTTACACCGTAACATTCGCTACACCGTAACATTCATTACACCGTAACATTCGTTACACCGTAACATTCGTTACACCGTAACATTCGTTACACCGTAACATTCGTTACACCGTAACATTCGTTACACCGTAACATTCGTTACACCGTAACATTCGTTACACCGTGACATTCATTACACCGTAACATTCGTTACACCGTAGTATGATTACACCGCATCATTCGTTACATCGTAACATTCATTACACCGTAGTATGATTACACCGCATCATTCGTTACACCGTAACATTCATTACACCGCAGTATGGTTACACCGTAGTATGGTTACACCGTAGCTTTGTTACACCGCAACATTCGTTGCATCGTAGCATTCTTTACACCGTGACATTCGTTACACCGTAATACACCGCAATTAAAACATTTTTTAAGTCTTTGTGCACACTTAGCACATCTGCAGGGGTCGTCCAATCAAAAAAAACATAACAACATCATCCATTCACCAATACCACACTCAAATATCCAATTCAAAACCCCCCAAGTAGTTATGCACACTTAGAACAACTGCAGGGGTCGTCCAATCAAAAAAACTACGTAACAACAACATCCACTCACCATTATCACACTTAGCCTAACTCAAATATCTAATTCTAAAACCCCGCAAGTAGTTGTGCACACTTAGCACAACTGCAGTGGTCGTCCATTAAAAAAACTACGTAACAATAACATCCACTAATTAATCTTACACTTAGTTTAACCCAAAAATCCAATTTAAAACATTTTTAAGTCGTTGTGCACACTTAAAACAACTGCAGGGGTCGTCCAATCCAAAAACTACGTAACAATAACATCCACCTAACCGCAATAGATCAACCCTATGGTCGCAGTGGTTCTAAACCCAACATCCACCTACCAATGTCACACTTAGCTTAACTCAGGGGTCATCCAATTAAAAAAAAACTCTGCCACTAAATAATTATTTGACACACTTCTTCTAACTTACAACTTCTTCACGTATCCAAATGTGCACACTTGTGCTAATTGCCTTCCAAAATAGTGCTCCATAATATTGCTCAAACTAGTAAGGACACATGGCAATTTACCATAATATTATAGTGTAATCGTATTTTTATGGATTTGCGTGTTTTCAAAAGGTCAAGCCATGATGAAAAATAAAAGAGCACATCCATGATGCGTTCGAAAATGTCAGTTAGTACAAATGGTTGCAGGGCGATATCTCCGCGTAGGAAACGAATTTTTCAGATCTCTTAGAAGCGTTTTGTAGGGAATTTAATTAGCTAAAAGATGGCATCATTAACTCATTTTTGTCCAAAAGTCAGTTAGTACATCAGAGCACAGAGGCATCGATATGAGCAAACCTTCAAAGATCAAGTTTTTTAATGTGGCAATTCAGGGTTAAGTTTTAGAGAAAAGTGCACCCAAAGGTAAAGAACGATAGGATAGGAATGTGCTATTTTGCGAGAGTATAGTCCTCTCGCGTGTTCATTCGTTCATTGGAACAGTTCATCCTATTGAGTAGCTTATATGGACAAATGACCGCCACTTAGTCACCTAACCATGGTGGCCCATACGGCAAAGGCACGGTTCGATATGCCGAAGGTCTTGGGGTCGAGTCTCAGTACCGGTACTTTTTTTTGATAGATGAACTATTTTTGAAGATGAACCCATGAGTAAAGTACTCTCGTTAATTTTGGGAGTTATCCTCTCAGTTCGCACACAGTACCATTTTACTATCGAATCGTTCTCTTTATCCTCTCGTATACCGATGTCCAGTTCTGGGTGTGATATTCGGGGCACTTTTAGAGCTCTGAAAAATGAATAGTTCTATTTTTTGACATGTCATTTTGGACTTAAGGTTTTCAGGCATTTTAAGGTAAAAAAGAAGCAAATTTAAAACCTAAATATCTCGAAAAGGCGCAAGTCAAATTTTTAGCGCCAGGTTGCAGCATTACAAACGCTAAAAATTCTCGGGGGTGTTTTTCTTTAAATTCGAAATATCTTCATTTGAAAAAGTCTAATTTTCGATGGAAACCCATATGGGACCACCCTAACGAAATTTGAAAATTGTCCAAAAATATGATTTTCCATGTAATTTTGCCCTCAGAATTGAGCCAAATTGTCAAAAAATCAATGTGTGGTCCTATTTTGGGTTCAAATGATAATTTTACATGGATACACAATATTTTGATATTTTTGACTAGTTTCATATAGAACAGACATCGAACAAGAAAACTAGTGCATCGTTTTCCAAATTACAAAGTGTTCTAAAACAACTGTCACTATTCAGACTGTGCGATTCACTCCAGTTGACAGTACGTTATGATATTTTTCATAACAGTCTTTCTATAACCTCTGAAAATCGATGTTTATGTACACTCAAACCCCGATGGTTTGACAAAGACTGTTGTTTAAACAAATATAGTGCATTTTTTGCATGCAATCTGGTTTGAATTGATGAAGATTGTATAAATCCGATTATTTTGATGATTGTTTATTCTTTTGGATATGAAAAAAGCAGATTTTCGTGACTTACTTTGAACTACAACTAGGTGGCTAACCTAAAACCCATACAAAACTTTTCTACGCCAGTAAAAACTAGTGCAAAACCATGACAAAGTTCCACTATCAGCAGAATGTAGCTCAATGAATTGTTTCATGCAGTTTTGAAATTACATCACCACTCATATTACAAACGCAAGTTTGTTAAGTTCATTGATTCAGCTACACGCGTACGAGCCTTGTATCAGTTACAACCCAGCTCGAGCGTGATGCTTTCACAACTTGAATGGGGGAAATACTTTACTGGGAGTCTTTCTAAACGAACCTAAGAAGGCACTTGTCAAACAACAGTTCAACAGACAGACATCCTTCTATAAGTTTTTTTATATGGCCTGTAGCCGGATTTGGTCATATCAGTAATCGTCCAGACGAAATGTTGTTTTTTATTTCGTTAATTGCTCCAGAATTGAAACTCGTGCTCAATTCGTGCGTCAATCCCGTGATCATGAAGCTTGAGCACGTGCGTCTACCGTCCGGGAGGAGGAGCCAAATTTCAGTTGGACTCACGTGATAACAGATGGAGGGGCGTGGTGTTTTAGTGGATACTTCGGTTGAAATTACTGGTTTTGGCAAGGGTAGGATAATCTTTATGTTTAATTCTAGTTTATAGAAGAAATTTAAACAAGGAAACTGCGTAAACGCACTCAACCTTGAAAAATCTGTATCAGTTGACAAACAAGGATCGCGAATCGTTCGCAACGTTATGCCTGCCAGTACTGATCAGTCCAGTTGCCTAGTTTGACGGTAATACGCCTCAAGTGCCCATTCAGCACGAGGAGATAACCTTCTTCCGCGAAGATCGATGTACTTTCTTCTTGCCTCCGAGTTCCAGTACATCTCGACGATCCTCGTGGATTCCTCCCGAGGCCCCCACCAAGCCGTCCTGCCGATGCTGATGCTGGCTCATCCTTATCAATCCACGACTCTTCATGATGCTCTTACTTTTTGTTTCATCTTTTCAACAGCTGATAACGCTCGTGTTTACAAGCACGGATCAGCCAATCCTGGAACGGCCAGAGATCAGCGAAACTCTCCTCCGTCGAGTCGATGATCAGTGTCAGTCGTTGCGTGGTCCAGTGTGCTTGTTCAGGTATAGGGACGGCACTCGGATTTTTAGTCACAGTCTGGAAGTTTACGTCGTAACGCGCGGTCGAAACGCCCTCGGCCAAGACCCCCCTCGAGGAGAGTATTAGTCCAGGACCCGAACCGCGATAGTCCAAGTTGAGGTTTTTTTTGTTCTGAGAGATTACCGGGCAGTTAACTGCGCAAAAAGTTTGTGAAAGTTCAATCGTTGGATTAATGTTGAACAAACAGTGAAAGAGAAGAACTCTAGCGTGTCCTTAGTGTCCCACCAAGTGAAGTTGAACCAGTTGTTGTCCAGTCACGGGTTGACCTGGATACGCACATACGACGGGGCTGATACTCTTCAGAAATGGTGTTGATGTGCATTCACTGCAAATTAAAACCGCTTATAGACAGTTCATGACCATTGTGTCACCCCCTAATTGCACCGTATCGAATTCGACGTGCTATTAGTATAAGGTAAGAACTTTAATTCGCTGAGCTTTTTAAGTGCATTCTCCTCTAAATTCCCCGTTCCAAAAACTAAAGAAGTTTCCAGAAGCTTTTTTCCCAACTTCAGTTTGCAAAAACTTTCCACTCCGCACAAAGGCAAAACCTTCGGTGCCCAACGAGGTACTACGTGCTAATGTCTTATCAGGCTAAGGTGAACAGTTCATCAAAGTTTGGATTTGGTTTCGGTTTTATGCCCTGGTAACCACATCGGCAATCGGCGCAAATTTTGATGCTCTATCTAGTTGTAATCAAGTAGAATTCGGTTTAACTGTGAATTTCTAGATCGTCAATGACGCACTTAGAAGAAAAGTCGTAGAAGAAGAACTCAAGATAGAGAATTTTTAAGAAGGGTGGTTCCCGCTTCAGATTCGAATAGAATGAACTTACGTAGAACATAATGTTGTAGATTGTTACAAATTTCAACATAACCCTTTGTTTTAGAAACATTATTAATGAAATTTTATTAAATATTTAATTTAGACTGATTTTTGCATTAAGAAAATTCCAAAACTAAACTCTCAACCATATCTTCACATCGATTACAGATCGCCAACCTCCATCTAAGGCTGATCAAATAATTCGTACCAGTACTCAGGTTAAATAATCCTGATCACCATTTGAACCAACTTTGTCAAATTGTTAAATTTGCGTTTGGCCTAAGTAAACCTTCAGTGTTAAAAATCCACCGATAGAAACTAAAATGGCGCTTGATTTTGCAGCAGGATGTCTAGGAGGTATGAGTTCATAAACCGAAAAGGTTCTCCGTTTCGCATGATCTCCGTTTTAATTTGTAATGTCTTATATTTACCAATTGCATGTTATACCATTGTTATGTACGCAACATCTAAAATTTTTAATTAAAATCATTTTGGCCAAAAGTTTTCAAACTGTTGTGTAAGCACATGGTTTCAACAGAGATTGTGTTGTTTATACATGGCAAGTTGCTTCCAACAAAAGTAAATATCACCTAAATGGTTATTTTCACATAATATTGCCTCATCATCATCGACCTTTCGTCAGCGTTGTTTTCGCCAAAGCATAATAAATATTTTCATCCACGCAATCATTGCATCTCATCACATTCATAAACTTGTTTGTGCTCGGGTTGAACCCTCAGGTTGATCCCCAATGACACGGTCCACTTTTTTCCAGGATGTGCCGGCGTCGTTGTTGGCTACCCGTTCGATACGATCAAAGTCCACCTGCAAACCCAAGACCACCGAAATCCGCTGTACAAGGGCACGCTGGATTGCTTCCGGAAGATCATCGCCAAAGAAAGCGTCCGTGGGCTGTACCGCGGCATGTCTAGTCCCATGGCCGGGGTGGCCGCAGTCAACGCAATCGTATTCGGAGTGTACGGCAATGTTCAGCGAAACAATTCCGATCCGGATTCACTGTACTCACACTTTTTGGCCGGAACAGCGGCTGGACTTGCGCAGAGTTTTATCTGCTCGCCAATGGAGCTGGTGAAAACGAGACTTCAGCTACAGGATAACCTGCCGAAGGGAGCGCTCAAGTTCTCGGGACCAATGCAATGTACGAGATCTATCTGGCGGAACGAAGGATTCAGAGGGGTATTCCGAGGCCTGGGGATCACCGCGGCGAGAGATATGCCCGGATTCTCCAGCTACTTTGTCTCGTACGAAATGATGGTCCGATCCGTAGCAGATCCATCGCCGTTTACGATACTGATGGCCGGTGGATTGGCTGGAACCATCTCCTGGTTGTTTACGTTCCCCATCGATGTAGTAAAGTCTAGACTGCAAGCGGACGGCATGACTGGAAAGCCACAGTACAACGGCATCAAGGATTGCTTACGAAAAAGTTACGCCGAAGAAGGGCTTTCGTTCCTGTCCCGAGGTCTGGCCTCAACTCTGCTGCGAGCCTTTCCGATGAACGCGGTATGCTTCCTGGTAGTGTCCTACGTGATGAAGTTTTTTGATGAACCCGGTGTAAACCTCGAACTGAATTCGGTGGAACCTCTTCTTATGGTGCAACAACCCGCCGGAGCCGTAAAGGTAACACTCAACAAACGGCACCACGAAATCCACGACAACCACGTGCTCAGAATCAAACACAACACATTCCGGTTCCTGAGCTTCCTCGGCGGGTTCCACGAGGCGGTTTGTTGCGCAGAAATGGACGAACTCGCGCATGACCTGCACGTCAACGAAGAAGGCGGCCAATACTATACCAAGCTCAACGAATACCTGCAAACTTCCGACCCAGAATACTGCAAGCGCTTCCCCTTTTTAGATTAGAATTTTCTTTTTGATATGCATTTACGTAAAAAAAAACCTCAGCACCTACAGTGTATTGTTGTTCGGAAATAAAAGCTTTATTTAATTGTTTTGAATAACTCTCACTTGCAATTCACACTGAAGCAATCCAAACCAAACCAAAATTTCAAGTGTTAAAAATTACTTCAAAGTTTGCCAAATCTTGGACAGGTTAAATCTCTGTCCGGGAAAATCAATCATCAAGTTCTCCACAATTCCACCGATGGTTTCGTTGATTTCACGCTGGCGCTGCAAGTCGGCCTGGATCAGGATCTCATTCCGAAATTTGGGCAGTTGATTAGCGCCGGCAAATGCACGGTATCGTCTAGCGCGATACTGGTGGCGTACGATGTAGTCCAAGTTCTGAAAAAAAAATAATATTCTCCTCAACCAATTAACCTTAACAAAGCTTGAGAAATACCTCTTGTTTCAACAGTGTAGCCTGCTCGATTTCCGACTTTATCAGACTTGTTTGAATTTTTTCCTCCTCTATTTGTTGCGACTTGTTCTCAATCTCCGCTTGCAGCAATTTTTGAGCTGTATCGATCTCAATCAAGTTCTTCTCGGTGTCCGAAATTTCCCCAAATACTATTTTCAGCTTGTTTTTCAACTCGTTAATCTTGTGCTGCATCGTCGAGCGAGACTTGAACTTGCTCCCGTAAACCTTCTCCCTTGCGTTGACGGAATCGAAAATATGTTCCCTGTGATGAACCGTATTCTCCAAATCGGTAACCAGCTTCTCCTGCATACGTTTAAGCTGCAAAAACCGAACCTGCATGCGATGGATTTCAGCCTTCATTATACCGATCTCGCTGTTTTGCGCCGACTCTTCATCCTTGAACTTCTTCGCTTCGTAAGACATTTTGTACTTGGTCTCCCAGGACAGCGCTTCGCGGTGCTTGTCCAGCACTTCCTGCTTGCACTCGTCAATTTCCTTGCCCAAATCGGCCAGATCTTGCTCAAGGTTCAGCACGGACAGTTCCGCCTCTCTCAAACGCTCCGTGGTTTGCTGGTGCGAAATCTCACACTCCATTTCTTCCTTCTCGTGAGTTTTCTTAGTCTTGAACAGCTCCAGACTGACCGTGTCCAGCCGTGAATTGAGCGTGGACAGAGAGCGTACAATCTCCCGGTTCTCACTCAAAACTTCCTCGAGGCGTGTTTCGATTTTGATAGCCTTTTGCTCGACTAACAACAGCTCTGTTTGAAAAGAAAGACAATTTGTTCAAGTTCATAAAACCAGAAATTCTAAACTTACTCTTTCGTGAATAATTGATATCGTTCAACTGCTGCACACGTTTCTCCGACAGGCTTACGACACTGTTTTGCAGCTTCAACCAATTTTCTTGTGCTTCCTTAATCTTAGCGTCTAGCTCCAGGATATCGTGCTGCACGTCCAGCAGCTTCAGCTCGTCCGGATTCAGTTCGTGACCACCAGCTTGTGTAATTAACTGCTCCAGTTGACGATTCAACGAGTCCAGCTTGCGCAACTTGGTCGCTATGATTTCCTTAATGATTTTTATTTCGTCGTCGTACTTTCTCGCCTCGTTGTCCAGAGAATCGTGCTCCTTCTGCAAAATAAACTTCCAGTACTAAACTTCCAAAGCATATTTAAGCACCAAGACCTTAATTTGCGATACTTCTCCCTTGGACTTTTCCACAATTCCACGCCACTTCTCCAAGTCCAGCAGCGCAATAGACAGCTTGTGCTCGGTGTCGGACATTCCGATTTCCAGCTCCCTACGCTTCTCCTGCGTTTCACGCAGTGTCTTACCCTGGGATTCTCCCGCTTTATCGGTGGTTATCTGATCCTGCAGCAGCTCCAAAATTTGCTCTTCAAGTTCGAACTTTTTCTGATTCTGTTGGTTCAGCGTTTGGCGAAGCGATTTCAGGTGGTTCGCGATCAGGAGTCCCTCCTGCTGAGCCTTTAACATGTCCGCTTCGGTTTGTTCCAGAATCAACGCGTAGTGATCCAACTCGCGCGTCAGCTTGTCCTCCTCCTCTTGCTCTTTGTTAACTGTTTAATAATAAACACATTATTTATAGAACTCAGTGCGAATCGAGTATACAAACCCTGTTTTTCCAGTACATTGATATCGCCCTGGATTCTTGCCTTGAACCCTGACAACTTTTCGTTTTGTTCCATTTCCTTGGCAGCGGTCTTCTTGGTGATATCAGTCTTGCTCTTGATTACCTTGTGCTCCTCGTAAACTTTCCTGTAAACAAATTTTTTTTATTTTGAGAAAGCCTTCCTCAACTTATGCTACATACTCCAGTTCTTCTTTAGTTCTGGAAAGAACTCTATCACGCTGCTGAATGGCTACGATCACTTCGCCCCACGCTTGAAACAGCCGTTTGTGCTCATGTTGGAGCACCTCGAGATCTGAGTTGGCATCCGCCAAGCTTCTATTGATCACGTCGGTAGCACCCTCCTGTTCTTTAATCTGCTCTTCGATTCCCTCTAGCTCACGTTCCTTCCTGCGAACCTCCGCATCCAGATTGAACACAAGCAAATCTTTCTTTCTCTTTTCCTCTGCCGCTGCCATTTGGTCCTTGACGTCTTTGCTAGCAACCCGTTTGGCAACCGCGATTTCGTCTTTGATCTCCTGGTCCCACTTGGAGAACTCGGCCTCCAGGATGGTCAAATTATCCAGTTCAACCAGATGTTCGTTATGGATCCTTTTGAACTCCTTCAGCTTCAGGTTTTCTTCGTCATACTCTTTCTTGTAGCCGGCAGCCATTTCCTCGGCAATCTTCCGTCTAGCGGAGACCTCCATGATCTCCTTTCCGTAGATATCCAGCAGCTCCTTCTGGCTGTCGATCTCCTCCTGCAGATCGTACAGCCGGGCACCGACCTCCTCGGAGTCCTTTTCATTCTGCTCCAGCCGATGGTCCAACTCCGCAATCTCTTCTTCGAGTTGGTCCTTCACCCGCAGCAGGTGAGCCTTAAGGGCTTGCTGGAACCGCTCCAGCAACGGGTGATCCTTCTCCAGCACCCCTGACTGGTCCACGATCGACGCGTTAAACTCATCCGCCTGGACACTGATCGAAGTTGGGTTCTCCTCAGGATTCATAGTTAAAACGCAGCCTGTTCGTCCAATCGTCCTTAAACTTTAAAATTGGCGTCAGTAATAAACTAAGTCGCCGGTTGCTACGCGCCTGTCGCTTCCGGTCAGGATATCGATCAAACGGAAATCACCCCGGCTACAAACTCGTACGCAACACGTGGTTTGGTCCCAGCGCACGTGAACTTGCATGCAACAAGTAGGTAGGTACTGCATGCGCGCGCCAAATAGAAGATGGATTCAAATGTACAAAAATGGCCGCCACACAGACGCGGCGTGAGTGTCCGGAACGAAAGTGACAACCTTTCGTCGATTCTCGGTGAGTGGCCAAACATAAACAGTCCTCCCCGAGCTGGCCCATCAATAATTGGATTTTTCGTGCTGGGTTTTTGGGCGAGAATGGTTTAAAGTTGTGGCATAATTAAAGGCCATGGATTATAACATTAGCAGGTTGTGTCGGGTTTGTTTGGAGGAAGGTGTGTTTACGTCTATCTTCAGCACGGATCTGGTGGCCATGGCTCCGGCGGATATGCTGGTCATGTGTGCCAACATTAAGGTTTGTGAGCAAGTTGTTTGTGCATTTTTGATTAAATATAATGAATCATAATTTAGGTATCCAAAAACGATGGTCTACCACCGACGATTTGCAACAATTGCATGTACCGGCTGGGAGTCGCCTTCCATCTGAAGCAACAGTGTGAAAATTCGGATATGAGACTGAGACAGTACATTGGGCTGATGACCGGAGTGTACAGTAATTCCATGGACAAAGAAACCATGACGGATGATACATGGCTGCTGACTGCAAAGAAAGCGGAGGATTCCGAGCGTAAAGTTACAAAAAAGTATGGCTGCTTTACATATTTAAAGCTAGTTGACACATCATCAACATGATCTTGCTTTGCAGGAAATCCAGTAGAAGCAGATACAAACCCAAACTACCGGAGGACCGTAAGAAGCGAGGTCCCAAGCCAACACCAAAGCTTCCACAAACCTGCTACCAGTGTCATAAGACGTTCAAATGTGCCGCTCAACTACAGATGCACTTGAGGTAAACGATTCATTTTGAAACATTTTAGTTCTTGTAATATATCTTATACTATCTACTTCAGAACGCACAGTGGAGAGAAGCCGTTTGCTTGCAGTTATTGCACCAGACGATTCGCTCAGAAGCACAATCTGTCGATACATCTAAGGACGCATACCGGTAAGGTTAAATTATTCAATCACAATTGGATATCAAGACCTCAACATTATTTCGATGCCCTCCAGGTGAAAAGCCGTACCAGTGCGAAATCTGCAGCAAACAGTTTTCCGCCCTTGGGAACTTCCAGGCCCACAAGAAAATCCACTCCAACCAGCGGGACCACGTCTGCCCCTCGTGCAACAAAGCTTTCATCACTTCCGGTGACCTCACCCGGCACATGGTGTCCCATTCGGGCATCAAAAGCTACCACTGTGATATTTGCGCAAAGAGTTTCAGCCGCAACCGGGATATGGTAGCGCACAAGAAGAAGATCCACCTCAACGATCGTTCTACCGAAAGTTACAAGTGCATCGAATGTCACAAGGTGTTTGCAACGGCTGACATCCTGAACCATCACGCCCGAATCCACAATCCGATGCCACCGACGGTTCCGCTGATGCCACCGCCCCCGCAAACGCAAATCCAACAACCGATTGCCATCGCACCCCACCACAGTCTGGGGCCAACTCCGCTGGGGGTGGGCCTTGGGATGTTGCCCCACAGTCATACGCACACCCACACCCAGGGGGGTTATCACACCCAAATGCATCCGGCACAGCGACTTCATCCATACTAAGAGGTGAAAAGCATTTTCTCATTTATTTATTTTTCGGATATTTATTAAAAGCGTCTACGACAGATTAAGTTTCATAACAGAGCAGCTGGGTTTATTATTTCTTCCGAAAAGTCACGTTCTCGCAACAAACAATCCGCAATTAGAGAGTCAGTTTCAGAGCTGGCTCTATCAATCGCACTTTTCTTCGCACTTGATATATTATTGTACCTAAGCTTTTTTGGTCGTCTTAACATTTTCTAGCGCTAAACTAACAACAACGTGTGGGTGTGTGTACTGTACCTGTTTGGAATCGAAGCACTTTTGTAACGCAAGTTGCTAAGGTGGAAGTTTGAGTGATTATGGTCAGTTTATTTTTTCGCTATTTCTAGTCTAAATATTTTAAGATAGTAACAACTACTAGATATCCTATGCTTAACTTGAATTGACGTGTATCCGAGTAACTAATCCGAAGATACAAAACAGTTTGTGTGATGACTATTTTAAATATAAACTTTGCATTTACATAACAGTGGCTCAAACTTGTTGCAATAATTCAACTTTTATATGGATAGCAAAACACTACACAATTATGTTCCGCTCCGTTACCAATCGCTTTGGTTCAATTTTTTCAGTTTAGTTGATTTGCCTGTTATTATTTTTCTAATCATCGTTTCAGTTTTACTTCTTAAATTGACTGCATTTTTGGGTCCCTTACTTAATTTAAGTATTTCAGAAAAATAATATGATGAAATTCAAAAAAAAAATGACAAAACAAAAAAAAATGACAAAATATGAATTATTTGAAAAGTAGCTGCAATGTACAAAATACGATGCCATAAAATTAATTGTTTCCTTGTTACCCTTTGAATTAGAGAAAGAAGAATTTCACAAATTTTATATCAACTTCTTGCTACAAAAAGGTTGAAAACAGCTATAAAGTCATGATTCGAAATCCGGACACTTAGTAACCCCCTTCAAAATTGGGCCGAAAAATCAGGGGGCAAAAAAAATATTTTTACAATAAACTTCAAAATTTCAATGAAAATTCAAGTGCAACCAGCTGAAATCAAATTAAAATACATTCTTCTGCGTTTAAAATCATTTTAGCATGTTTGGGTTTATTAAAAAAATCTTAAGATTTTTTGAAAATTTTCGATGCAAAATCTTTTTTTTCGATACAATTTTTGTTTTTGTCAGATCTTAGATTTTTTGAAAACTAGAGATTGCAAAACAACTGAACAAGTGTAAAATGCATTTTAAAACACTTTTTTCATTTAAATGTGAAGGCTATGGCTTGTTATTTAAATTTTTATATTTTTTAATTTTTTTAACCCCCCTTGACCTCGGCCAGGGCCGAGGGACAAAAACATTTTTAAATATTTGCATCGGCCTAAGTTGGAAATGTAGACATATCAGTTTTAAAAAAATACATGCAAAATATGTGTTTTCTAACATTTTTTCATCAGAATTTGAAAATTAAAATGACTTGTTGTGCTTCGAACTAATGAAAGCTGATTCGAAACACTTTTACTTCGAATTCCGGACATTCGATTTTGCTTATGAATCGCACAAATATGGACTGAAATGTTAGTGAATGGCATTCTTTAGGTCTCAAATGAGCTGTTAACATCAAAACAATCGATATTGTATATACAAATTTGCTAGAATTCAAGGAAATCAAAACCATAAATTTCTGCTTTGCCTTCCTGGTGCTTCGGGCGGCTATGGAATATTTCAGTGAAGTGTTTCGCGTTTTTGTTAAACTTTTTATTATATTTTCAAGCGTTCAAGCAAACTTTAGCTGAATGTTGATGTTAGAATTCATCAAATAACACAGTTTTAACATCCATAATGCGAACTTATATCCAAATAATTGATAAAACAAGATGAGGTATCCGGGTTTCGAAGCGCCCGGGAATTCGAATCATGACGTTATTTCTAAAAATAACTTTAGGTCCGTTCCAAAGCAAGTGAAAGCAAACATCAAATTACAAAATAACTTCCATTTTTCTTCATCTCAACAACCATTCAGTCAAATGAGTTTTGTTCTATCCTGCCCTCAAATGTTCACTCCTACATTATTAAGTTAAACCAACTACCTAAGTCTTACTACAACAACAATATTCCAATAATCGCAACCCTGCGTATCGCATTTTTGTGAACAATTGACTAGAGTTTACTAATGACTAGATTTGCACTTATTTGCACAAAATACGTAAGCGTTTAGTTTGCTTCAATCCCTTTTTTTCTATTACACTACACTTGAACTACCGTCGACGGAGTTTTGATTGGTGCCATGAGATCGCAAAACTCGTTTCATTTTTGTTAAGTAGGGTGTGGAATTTGCTGCTGCTGGTGCCGGGCTGCCATCAGGCGTGGTCCAGGTCGTAATCTTTTTTGTACATTTTTATTAGCAGCGGGTAGTGGATGTTCTCGTCGTAGCCCTCGGTCTTGATCAGCTCCAGATGTTTGTTCCAGATCGCCTCGTTGTAGCAGTGCAGCAGCTCGTAGTAGAAGCCCTTGGCTACGCACTCGTTCAGGAAGTGGGTGAGAGTGTGACCCCGACGGGGTGCCGTAACGAGCGCAATCCCATCGTCGGCCAGAAACAGCCAGATGGCATCGATTAGGTGCGACCGGGATTCGTCGAAGAAGAGACAGTCCGCTGACAGAATGAACTGGTAACGGGCTCGTTCCGGGTGGTTCACATCGTGATCACTTCCTACGGATTCCCACTTCAGTACGGACGTTTTGATGGTGCAGTTAAACTTGTTCAGGTTGAGTGATTTTCGAACGTTTTCCACCGAGAGTTCGTTTCCGTCGGTAACGTGGACAAACGAAGGAAGTCCGTACTTCGCAAGAATGAGACCGGCCAGGCAGGTCATTCCACCGCCCAGTTCGAGTACGTTGGTGTTTTCGAATATGTTCAGCCTGGACAGTATGAAATAGGCCAGGGCTTCTTCCGAGGGCCACACACATATATTGCCGGTATTGTTGAATCCCATCAGCTCGCTAGCCGTCCAAGGTCGTTCACCGATCAATCGAATCTTCAGCCGGTACCGGTCGGCCAAACGGTATACGAAGATATTTTCGTCTTTCTCATCGCCCGCCCGATCAAACTCGATCAGGTTGAACTTTGAAAATTGATCATCCTCACTTGAGTCGTGGCGTAGCGCCTTGGCAAGCAGCTTCCACCGGCGGCGTGCGTTGATGGTCTTGCTGTGATGGTCCTCGTTCCGCGTCCCACTGACCGACAACGTGTGGTAGCTATTTTTGATCACGCCACTACCCTGATCTTCCTCGTGCTCCTGGCGTCCATCGTCGTCGTCACTCGTGATCGCGAGCAAATCAATCGCCGAGCCCGACACGATAGTATCGCACTGGGATTTAATTAAATTACTGCGCCTGTCCGCGGCCGACATCACCTGCTGTCGATCTGTTCACTATCGCGCAACGGCCGAATTTATGTCATACCACGCGGCTTTCGCGACCAAATCAACCAACCCGGTGTCAGCAACACCGGTTCATCTTCGCCGTAACCGTTTGAACTTTTGCGCCAATTAAAATCTTCCCGCTCTTCAGAAACACGTCGGATGCTGCTGCGGTACTTGTTTAATTTGTAGCATCCAGGTACACGCGAGTTCCTGTAACGAGAAGAGCACACCAAAAATGCTTTCATCAGTTTATTTATATCGGGAACCTTTCAGCACGGTACGGGAAACGATAGAATAAGTGCACTATGGCCTAATACAGACCACTTTTGACTATCTCTCGAGAGAAAATGCCAATTTGACCGGGGAAAAAGCACTTGAACCGCAAAAGGCGAACCTTTTTCCAGATCCATAAAGAACACTCCAAACCTGCGCTACGCTATTGGTAATGGATGCAATTCTCGTGACCAGCAGACAATCCCACCAAACCCCAGCCACATGTCAAATCAACCCAGTGTGTATCAATCAGAGCGGGGTTCATTTGAATGGCTAAATTAAATCAAACCGCTTTTACCTCAACGTGCGCCAGGGAGCAATCAATACAGCTTGCTTTTTTTTTCAATCTCGACCGAACACTATTCAACCAACTATGAACCTTTGTAAAGCAATAAAATCATTCCAAGGCATACAATCGAACCCAGACTGTACCTGAAAGCAGAGAAGTTTAATTTGCTTATCGCATGCACGGTGCGTCGGTCAATTATTCTATTGAATGGACATTGCAATGCACCATTAGAGATAAGTGAGTTTGTTGGCAAGCAAATCTTATCAAGATGATAAAAATTGATTTGTTCCCGTGGGTTTGAACCTTGAAGGGTTTTGATCAATAAAGGGAACGATATTATTAGTCGTTGTGATTGAGTTCAATTGTCAAGATGGAACACTCAGTAAGGCGTCATCCATAAAGTATGTCACACTCTAGGGGGGGAGGGGGGGTCTGAGAAAGTGTGACATTGCGTGTTATAAGTATAGGAAAAGCGTGACAAAGGGAGGGAGGGGGGTAAATTTTGGCTGATTTTAGCGTGACGTACTTTATGGATGAAGCCTAATTAGGGAACAATGAGCATGATAAAAGGTGCAGTGTTAATGCTACAAGGATGACCATCATGACGCAAAACGCGATTGTCCACGATCCATACAAAAAAGTTTTTTTGTATAGACAATTGTCCACGAGGGGAGGGGGGGGGGGGTAACAGATTCCCATAAAAGTGTCCACATGGTTTATGGATGGTCCCTTCACATTCGTATGCTCTGGAATGTGCTCTACAACTTTCCCGAAGAGAGTATATGGTGCTAACTTGCTCTTGAAAGAAGACACAGCGTCCTCAAAACTCATCTAAAACGTTTTATAGGAGCAAGCTAGCAACATACTCTCTTCGGGAAAGTTGTAGAACACATTTCAAAGCAACCAAATATAAATCCGGTTCGTGGATTTTTTAAATATCAAAATTAAAAAAAAAAAAAGATTGATGACAACTGTACTGGTGCATAATTCATTTTACAAAATTTGTCACATTAAAATGTTTAAATTATCACCGTTAATTATAACACCTTCCTCGTTGGCCACAGTAAAGGGAAATAATCCTGAATAAAATAAGATCGGTCTGAATAAAAATATGAGCATGAGCATGAGCATGGTTGACTGCCAATGAGCTGCTACTCCGTTATTGACAGATCAGCTGAAGTTAAACAATGAATCAAAAATGATCAGTGGGAGCCAACCATCCGTTCACTGTTTAACCCCTGAAGACCCCGACTTTATTAGTCAATACCGGCGCCTTCCCAAGAAGCCTGCAGTTCAACGAAAGGGAGGAATGTTAGTCCAATAGTTGAAGTTGCAGACTCATCAAGCACATAGTTTTTCGCTATATACTTGTTGATACCGCTTGAGACCGTTGAATCCACAGCATCTCCTTCAAGCATCACGTGATTAATTTTTTTTGGGTTAGTGGGATAAGGTATTGGCTTTGCGATGCCTCCCGAGCTACGACGCTATGGGGAGTACTTTCATAACAGACCCGTCGGCGAGCCTTCCAAGCAACGATGCTATGGGAAGGTCTTTCTGGTTAACACACAAAATCACTAACACACAGTTAATTTGCTCCACTATTAACTCAACGATCCAAATTGTCAGTGCGTCTTTAGTTCATTATATAGAATTGGCTTTTTCACTGCAAAAAAAAATTAAACCTTATTCGAAAAATTTAAACACAATCCACCCGACGCCGTGCCTTCCGATCAACGATGATATAGGAAGGGCTTTGAAAATCACAAAAGAAATCACTTTTTACTCCGCATATTTTTTACGATCACGCGCTCCCTTTGCCAATTATGCACTCTAAGATCGGTCTGAATAAAAATATTAACAAAAACTGTAATTAGAAAAACCAAATAAAAATTAGCAATAACATCATCTTTTAACGTTAATAACACAGCAACAAAAATCAAAGTGATATTACATCGAGAAAATTTTACATAATTTTATTTGAAATTTCACAAATTCCTTATGAATTGAGGTTAAATTACATTTAAAAAGAAATTATATTCAACCAACTGATTTAAAAAATAACCTTAGCTTTTACTGTGTATGGGATATTTTAGGCTACCAACTCTCCGTTTTATAATCTGTATTTAACGTTATCAGCTTTTCAGTCTGAATTGTCGGGAACTTTTTGTAGCTGTTTTTTAAGCGATTTAAAAACGAAATGAATCAAAAGTTGATGAAAAGACTACTCCGTTTTGACTTCAGTTTGAAATTTCAACGAGAAATTAAATTTCTGAACTTGGCTATATTTTGTATAATTTATATAGAATGTCAGCGGGTTCAAATTATGTCCAGGCAGGCAGGCAGTGTTTGCCTTCGTCATTCTGTTACGGCCTTTTGTCCCATTTGAAAACGTGTAATGAAAGGTCGTAAGAGCAAAGTCGAACCGCCCCTTTCAAATGTTGCTCCAGAGATATCTCGTTTAACGTGATATGCAAAACAAAAGAATGTTTAACAATATTGTTAAATCCGTACCAAAGATCCAGCCAGATAAAACCCATTACAAATGCAAAGTTAGTTCTAATTTGAATTCATTACAGTTATCGCAAATAATGATAGAAACAACAAAGTAAAAGATATTTTAAACTAATCCAATGGTTGTGGAATAATTTCAACAAATTGAAAATGAATCTTTTCCATAGATGAAAGTTGCTGTAGAATAATGAACAAAAAATATAATAAAAAGCAAAAAAACTACAAATAATCCTTGAGTAAAACAAAAGATAATCAATTTCAGTTTTAATTACTTAATGACAATTTTAACAGCTTTGAGTGATACCTGAAGGTACTTTACAACCGCTCCGATACGACTGTATCGCACAACAGTGAAAACCAAACAAAAACAAAATCACCAAAGTACACTGAAAACAACAACGCAAAAACATCAAAAAACAATGACAAAAATTTCGATACATCCCAAAACCGCACATCTTGTCTCGTCCTGTTCCGATGAGTGGGACGGCTCAAACGAACGATGAATGTTAATGTATACGTGTGATGTTGTATGTACGTGTGTGTGTGAAACCACGGAAGGCAGGGGGGGTCGGTGGTTTGGTTCAAAAATAAAATTTCATTCATAAATTTTGTCACGGTGCAGCCCCCCGGCCAACTCACAACGCCACGCCACCCCGCCCAGACTGAGCTGAAACAAGCTGTCAATCGGTGGCGTTTTGGGTGGGTGGACGGATCCATGTGGAGCGAGGAAAATAATAAATTTTCCTTTTTTTTCTCTCGCGTACCCCCACAAAAGCAACAGCAACAAATCGTAACGACGACGATGATGATGGTGGTTATGGTCGCGCAACGCCTGGTTTGAAATGGATTGTTAATAAAGTTTCTAAAACAATGTATATATTTTTTTATAAAGTCATGACATTTTTGGTGTATTTCTTTTTGAACTTTAATTAACATTATTCGCACCACCAAATGTCACAGGTAAAAAGCATTACTAAAAGGTGCGTTCCGCGAGTTTACCAGACGTCGTAGTCGTCGTCTTTAGTTTGTTGGACTCTCGGCTAAAGATGCTGCAGGTGGGTGGAAAATCTTTCAACGAGAGACCACCCTGGCAGCCGGTGGGTGATGGTGGTGGGCATTAGTATTTACTAGCATGTCTGGGATGAAACAAATTGAAAAATGAACCGAGACATGTGTTTCAATTTCGCCGATGGTTTGCTCTTCATCATCAGCTCATCGTAATAAAGGAGCTGGCGAGGCTGCTTAATGTGTTCAAGGAAAGCTGGACGTGTGTGGGGATGGGAAATCAAAACAGTGCAATGACTCACGTCAGAAATTGGCAGAGCAGTACATTGGATTAAAGGAACGACATTCCAGTGCTTAACAAAATATGCTCACTAAGGGGTAACAAATCAACTGTGACGATAAGAATCTTGAAAGCACAAGCACTGCACTGCAGTTTGTAAACGTGCCATAAAAGGCCATAATTTAAACTTTTTGGAATACATCCGGGTGAATGTTGCCAAAATGTATGCAAAACAAACCACTTTCCACTTGTGCTTCGGCGATTATCTTCGTTTAACAACTTCGATACTGAACAGTAGATGAAAAAATATTTAAAATAATAACAACGACATTTTTGAATTTCGAATGATATCAAAATTACTGCAGTTTTAACTTGTTTTGAATTATTTATTTTAAGCATAACACACATATATGAAAAAGGAATATTTTAGAAATTTTTTTAAAGTTTATTTCCCTCGACTCTTGCTAAAGTCGTGGAGAGGAGGGGGGGGGGGTGGAGGTCAAAGAAATAAAAAATATAACAATTGAAATTAATATTTGAAAAAAATGTTTTCAAATGCATTTTACACCTGCCCAGATGTTTTGCAACCTTTAGTTTTCAAACTATCAAAGTATTGGAGACATTTTTTTTTGTCGAAAAAAAACTTTTTGCGGTACTGTAAAACGGAATTTCACAAAAATGTAATATTGTTGATCGATCTAAAAAAATTAGCAAAAAATTAAAAAAAAAATAAAAAAATGTGTTTTAAAATGCATGTTTCACCAGCAAAAAATAAAAAAAAATAAATGTGTTTTAAAATGCATGTTTCACTAGTTCAATCAATAGTTTAAAAAAAAAAATGTAAAATTGACGAAAACAAAAAAAAGTGAAAAAACATTTTTTGCGATAGGGTACGTTATCCATTATTGGACCCCTTCCCTATAGTGGACCCTTTGAAGGGTTTTTGATGAAAAATTCAATAAAATCACAATTTCAAGCGTGTTGTTGTCTACAAATCTTTTATTTTGCAGGTTCAGCATCAGTTAACCCTCTCAGGCCTGAATTTAAAAAAAAATATGTTTTTAGTTTATGATTGGAAAATGATCCTGAGGCCAATGTTGACTGACATTGAATTGTTCTTTTCACCGAAATAAGTGTTTTGAGTTCGACATCTGAAATCAGCCATGGCCACAAGCATTTTCACAACAAAACTGCATTTATATTTTATGATTGAATTAACTATCCAATCATTTTTTGACTAATTATTTAACTTCAGCAAGTCCAAATAATGTAAGTTTAAGGAACTTTACTAAAATGAAGTGAAGAACTGCTCATTTTCGAGCAAAAATTAGGGGGTCCAATATAGGGCAACGAAAATCCAAACTTTTCCAAAAATGAAGAAAACTGTATATTTAAGCAAAAGTTTCTCTTAAACATACAATAAATGTTTGTTGTAATCAACCTAAACGCATATTTTTTTCAATTATGAGTATAAATAAAGCTGTTTTCACGTTAAATGTTAAATAAACATGCGTGGTTCTATGGGCAATAGTAAACAAATCTATTGTTTAGTTTTGGTCAACCATTTATGTCATTAATATGGAAAAATTTGCATCTAAATTACTTTTTTAAATTATTTTTTTGTTCACAGTGATTTTTGAAACGTTTTCTTTGATCTTTTTTTGAAAATGTATTTAAATGTCTGTTAGGTTTTTGTTGTTGTTTAAAGCCAAATTTGCTAACGAAACATATTTGTTTATGATGAAGAATGAGCAAAACTCATCTTTTATCCATTATATCTATCATTAGACCTACACCATGTATCAAAACATCAAATATCGGTTAAATTTGGTATAAAAATAACAGTTTGCCTATATTGGACCCGGGTCCACAATCGGATTATGGACCCGGGTCCACTATAGGAAAAGGGGGTACATAACAGGCAAAAAAAACTTTTGTTTTCAAATGGCTATATTTCTGCTCAAAAACAAATAACTAATGAAACAAATAGTCAAAACTGTTCAAAAGAATTCAGATTTCATTGTTTTGTACAAAGGGTTACGAAAAAGTGCTTAAAATATTGAAAATTTGTGAAAAATGTGCTTCGGCTCTACTAGGGGATCTGCTAATGGTTAAAATACCCTATTAAACATCGAATATTTCAAAAATTCAAAAGATGTTTAAACCAACCCAAACATGCTTAAACTGATTTTCAACGCAGAGGAATGCATTTTAAATCATTTTTAACTGATTGCACTTAAATTTCTATTGAATTTTAGAAGTTTTTTGAAAAAATATTTTTGTTGCCCCCTGATTTTTCGGGCCACTTTGAAGGGGGAGGGGGGAAAAACTGATAATTTTACCAAAAAATACCTTCAAACGTTTATAACTTGAAAACGGTGCTATGTATTAACTAAAAAGTGTGAGGTCATCTTCGATTGCAAATTAAATTTAGCATAAAAGCGTGATTTAAAAAAATATATAACTCCGGTACCAGATTCTATAGCAAAAGATACCTTGTTAAATTTACTGGAACATTTTTTTTAAATCGTATTTACGTATTTTGGGAATCCCGAAATTCACATAAGTCCCTTCACAAAGAACGAAAAACGAACTTACTTCATAGCTGTCTTTTTTAAGAGTATGAAAGTATGGCCACGGGGCAAAGGCTTGGCGCCATATTAACACTTAGAATTTTTGGGTGCCCGACGCCCGACGCGGGATTCGTACCAGCGACCTCTGGATTGCGAGTGCAGAGCGTGGTCCGATTGATCCACACGGGCGGGACGTATATTTTCGAATATTCGCAATTTCGCATATGACCAGCCCGCAGAACGGAATTGATCCTTGTATGGAAAAACTTATGATGGAAAATGGTTTATATTAACATAGGCAATGCATATAAAAGCCGATTTGAAAAACCTTGAGAATTTCTCCATAGCTTATAGCAGACGTGCATCGGCCCTCAATAGCACTTAACAATTTTTTAAGGCCATGGCTTGGAAAAGGCACCATATCATTTTGTTTTGTGCCTAAAGTATGTTTTTTCATTGCACTATGAGGTTTTGAACGACTGAAACCTTTATCTTCACTTATTCGCTAGTTTTAGTGATGAAGTGCTATTTGAGTGCTAAATAGCACATTTAGCACTTGAAATTTTGGGATTTTCAAATCACTATAAATGTTTTGCTAATCCAAACTGCATAGTGAACAACGATTATTAAAAGCATTGAACTAAACTGTGCATCAACAGTGAGCAAAGATTCACTCTGCCGGTTTACTTTTTTTTTGTTACAAAATCATGAAAACTTTAGTGACAAAAAACGTTGATTAAGCTGAGTTCAGCTCACCTACACCCAAACGGCGGTCGCATGATTTTGATGCATGGCGGCATGAAAGTATATCAGAATCTACATGAAAACTGTCCTCATGCATTTTTTGCGATATAGGGGTATGACATTTTTGCCCGTTACCGACAATTATCGACATTACCGACGGCTTTTTGGTTGTATTTCACAAAAAAAACCCTTAACAGAACGAGGATTGAACCACCAACTTCTTGGTTCTTGATCCGACAAGCTACCATCGCGCCATGGACGCTTGATGAAAAGAGAGTGAAAGAGCACCAACATATTCTTCTCTTTGGATTATTGTTCGGGGACGGGCCGGCTTTATATGTGTTGGTGAGAACTGCAGATCGCTGACATGTTTACACGCGGGCAAAAATGATCTACGGCAGCGATTCTCAACCTTCTTCTAGGCCGGTACCCCCTACAATGTAAATCAAGTAGGCCCGGTACCCCCGTTGAGAATCGCTGATCTACGGGCTTGTGCAAAAAATGTTACAAAATGTGACATTTTTCGCAGCAAATCCACTGTTGCAGATTTTGAGATATATTTTTCCTTTGGGTGTAGTTATCCGGCGTTTTTTAATTTCATCCAAACCTTAAAAGAGGGTACCAAGAGATCAACACAACGATAAAAAGTGTTGATGCAAACTCACCAGAATTCACTGTTCCGATAGCTCAAACGCTAAAAAAACATCTAAAACCACTAGCTTTAAACCTGCTTGCTCAACCATACACGTTTCCATATTCAAAAAAACATCACACTCTACCCTTTTAGCGTTTCACCACGCAATCAAACCAAAAACCACCATGCGTCTCCATTAAACGTAAAACAGCTCGTTGAAATTCACTCCTCTAAATGCTAATGTACACTAGCAGCCACAACAGCAGCAGGCACAGCATCATGTTTTGTAACTAAACCATAGTCCACCGCATCCCAACCACTACTTCACTCTCTGCATCTCGGGCCATAGTCAAAACGATTTGAACGCTTGGCAACACATCATCATCATCATCCTATACCAGGTCCCGGATTCTGGTACACACAGTGGCCAATACTTGGCCTCCCTTGGCCTATTTGGGGAGTGATGCTGCTGCTGCTGTACACGCCAAACATACATAAACGAACCAGTCCCCCTATGCTACTGAATCTTTGTTGTTGCGACCACTGCCGTTTGTTCTGTACATGTACAAATCAGTATCCTCGGAAATTCTTTGGCTTTGTTCTTGGACTTTGCTTTCCAGCGCGAAACATATGATACGGCACGAAAAAGTCGTACTTGGCAACGGCCATAAAATGCAGAGAAAAGATACTTGGCCTGGGACTTTCCGCATAATCAACAGATTATTGGCGATAAATTGTTCGATTTGTCGTATTGCTGCTGCGTCCCTTCACTGCTCACAGCTGACAAACTGCACCGTTCGTTCTCAAAAACCGTTAATATGCTCCATGTGACGAACTTCCACTTCATCAGGGAACCATTCTTCCAAATGTCGTACCGTTCAAACTAAAGCTTCCGGCAAAACTATCCAACCTCACAAAAATCATTACATAATGCACAATTAAAACCAAGATTTCAGCATAATAAAAACCACTCAACCTACTTTGCGGCACAAGACGAGAACGAATTCGCGCGCGTTTATCCTTTTACTTCTCGCTCTTAAGCACAACTCGACCGATTAGTCGGGGGGAGGCTCAAACTACGTCCACGACGCTCTCGACGTAAAGTGGCAAGCTCGACTAAAAACACTGACTAAACCCGAACTCGACACACAGCTGCTGCTGCTGCTGCTGGCGCTCGAACTGTTTCGTTTGTTTCGCCGTTTCGCGTCGTCTTTCTCCGCTGTGCCCAGAGTCTGCCAGGACGAGAGTTACTACTCTATACACCAGATTGGATGCTGATGGGTGGACTCACTGTACATCCGAGGGAAGGGTGGGGGACAAAGGCCAAAAGGAAGCACCGCTGCTTCTACTTCTTCTCCGTTTTCTTCGGGGGGCATTTGCCGACTGCTGCTCGTGGATGGCCCGCGTGTGACACGGGGTCGGGGGTCAGTACAACAAACACACAGCGAAACAATAACAAAGTTTTCCGACGGTTTTTCCTCCTCCTTTCGCTCGGTTCGGGTTTGACGGTGGTGGTCAGCGTGGTCGGTGGTTGGTGCTACTGCTGCTGCAGTAGGCCGACAATAGGAAAAACCGGATCGGTTTCAAACAGGGAAATTAGTGCGGTAGGGTGGACCTACACGGACAAAGTGGTAAAATTGAAAAGCTTTTTAAAACGTAAAATGAAATTTAAACATTTTTTAATAGATTCGCGACTAGTTTCCCGATTTGTTGAACGCAAATTATCGATTTCTGTTCATGCAAAAAAATACGTTTAAGTTCAGTGTTGGAATTCGAGCGAGAAGAAGGAAAGCATTTCTCGTTCGCGAGCGAGGGAGATAACTTATAGTATTTTTCTCTTCTCGCTCGCGCTTGCATTTTCGTTCGCGTTCTCACTCTCGCCGCGAGCGCTCGCGAGCGCCTCGTACTAGCCGTTCATTCCAAGCTAGCAATTTGTTTATCAGGCTTATGAATGCAAACCAGGCGATGGTATAGAGGTGTAACTTCAATCGCTGTGTGTGTTTTTTTTTTGTTCGTTTCTAACACGTTCAACTTCTCGCGAACCGGCAATTCTGACTCGCGAGAAAGCCCGTTCACGAGCGGAGGAGAGCACGGGCAATCGGTGAGTTTCTCTTGCCAGCTCACGGCGAGAACTCGAGAGAGAGGATTTTTTCTCGCGAGAGCGCGAGAACACCAACACTGTTTAAATCTTTTGAAAGCTCGAAATATTTCACTCCCGTTCTAGATACAATGAAACAAAAAAAAAGTAGTTCAACAAAGAATTGATTTTGATTTTTAAAAAAATTACTTTTACAAAAACGAGCAAATTATGAAATTTTTTTAGTATTTAAGAGCGAGTCCACGAACAGGGCATACCCCTTTGTATGGGATGTCGCTTGGACCTCACCAATCTGCCTGAAATTTTCAGGGGTTGTTTGTACATATAAAACTAGCATCTGGCCAAAATATGAGCACTCTAGGTCAACGGGAAGTGGGGCAAATCGGGATAGAAAGTTTGAAGGTTCAAAAACGGTAAAAAATCTAAAAAAGGCTATACAGTCATCCCACATATTCGGAACGGTTTCCAGATCGGCCAATGTTCAAAAAATCATAGCAAATCGATAATTGAACTTAATGATTCGCTTTTACCTTCATTTGAAAGCTTTTCTTGCGATCTTTCGAATGCTGTATCGAACATCTGCAAATTTTAACTTTTATATGAAGTTTTTGAAGAATTAATTTGACCCTTGAAATCCACAAATTCGGAACACTTTTTTCTTACGAATGTAAACAAACTTTGGATTTCTCCAGGAGTACATATTTATTACCAAATAATGACTTCACACACTGAAACCAATGAAACTCAAGCTTAGTGATGTTTTATACATTGTTTGATAACTTTTTTTGTGAAAATATCAGTTAAATTCAGGTGTTCCACAATTGTGGGAGGCACAATAACATCCCACAATTATGAAACAGGCCATTTGGAGGCAGTGTTTTGCTACTCTGGACAAAATATTCTTGGAATGAAGTTTTTTGTTCAAAAAGTACTACTTTTACTAGTGAAATAGCAAGATAATGTCCAAATGAAGGTTCTAAAAATAGTAAGGTCGACATAAAAGCTACTTTTGGCATGCTATTGACAAATTATCATAAAATTGTTCCGAATTTGTGGGTGTTCCGAATATGTGGGATGACTGTAACTTAGGCAAAATTCAATTTAATTTCAAAATTCAAAATGCATCTGAAAGGGCTTAGAAAATGCAACAAAATGCAAACAAATTAAAGGGCTAAAATGGATGAAAACAAACATTTTTATGCATGTTTTTAATGTGAAATTGTCTCAGGAACACGATTATGATAAAATTATCACCATAAAATGGGATCTAAGGGGTCCTCCGAGCAAAAATTTAGTACCAAAAAATTCACTAAAAGTAAAAGTGTCTATTTGATATGTTAAACTGCCTTACCCAAAGCGGTCTCAGTCTCAGATGGTAGTCCCAGATGTCCCCTACAAGCTGCAGGTCGAACCGAGTTGATATCTGGATGGAACACTTTTATATTTGAGTTTGAAAATTATGCAATTTTTTCACTAAAATGCCAATAACTCCCTTTAGAATTAACCAATTGGGATGTTCTACCCTGCATTTTGTTGCATTTTCTAAGCCCTTCAAGATGCATTTTGAATTTTGAAATTAAATTGAATTTTGCCTAAGTTATAGCCTTTTTAAGATTTTTTACGTTTTTGAACCTTAAAACTTTGTGTCCCGATTTGCCCCACTTCCCGTTGACCTAGAGTGCTCATATTTTGACCAGATGCTAGTTTTATATGTACAAACATCCCCTGAAAATTTCAGGCAGATTGGTGAGGTCGATGCGAGATGGGTATGCTTTGCTCGTGGACTCGCTCTTAAAAAAATACGACAATCCAAACTCGATTTTCCGCAGGTCTTGGAAAAATGTAATTTCGGAAAATCAAATCACATTTTTTATCGTTATGCATATTATTTTTAATTCTTGAGCTTAAATATGACCCTTAAACCACGCCAAAATGGCTGCCAAAATTGTAGTGATAAAATATTGAAAAATGCTATTAGTTACTTTTTTTTAGACAATCAACTATTAAAATTTTAATAAAACTTGGTCTCAGAAATCGAATTTTAAATTAAAAGAAAGAAATATTAATATCCGAAAAAAAAATTTACGTGATTCGATTATCCTAAGCCCCATACAAAACTTTGGATAATCGAACTTCAGATATACGAAACCTTTGATAATCGAGGCCTAATATTCTCGAGTCTGGACTGTATTACTTTAGAATGTATGAAAGTTTTCCGTTGAATTGATAGCCATTTTGCAATATTTTTTTTTTAGTTTTATTTAAATACGTAGATTTGTATATATTTGGAGTATTTTTTTATAATCATGATGATTCGTAAAAACGAGACGGAAGAAATTTTCACATACGCAACGCAAAACGTAGTATTTTTGAATTCCCCCTCCCCCTCGTAATAAAATGTTCATACACATTTTTAAAAAATGTATTTAGCATAAAACAGCCTTCTACCAAAGTCAAAGCCAAGGCGTACATGACTGCACTTGATAGGGTAAAATTGCCTAATTTTACAATATGGGGAATAACCAGTTAGCTGAATAATTCTCTGCCTCTCCCTTCATGAAATATTTTTAAATTGCAGAAAAGTAAACACTTTAAAAAATCACCTTATAATGCCTACAACATGAAAACGGTGCACTTTATCAAGAAATGTGTAAAGTAATTTTAGAGTACAATTTACAAACTGCTGTCCTTATTTTGATTGGAGTGTAGATTATCACCAATTAATGGTATTGAGTAAGTCTATAATTTTAGGCATGATTTTATGACTGTTTAAAAAAAATCCGAAATCTCGAGAATATTCGGAATTTAAAAAAATATTTCTCACGATTCCCGGGAAATTCTAAACCTGGGAAAATTGGACGCCCTTCAAAAAACTGAAAAAATAGACACCGTTGGCGTTGTAATGTCACGATAAAATATGTCAAATTCCATCTCAAGTTACCGACTTTCGAACATCCACATGACCATTTTGTATGATCACCAAAAATGTTTGGAGCTTGTGGATAACTAAACAAAGGAAATAAACAAAGCTTAGAATTAAAAATAATCTATAAATAAATGTCGAAATTAAAAACATTATTATTCAGTGGCACAAAAAAGGGGATATTTTTTTCATTGACCATATTGCAATTGCGATTCTTAATAGCAGTCTTCAAGCAGGAACCACCCCACATCCTCCGATTCAAGGATATTGCAGAGTACCGTCCAATGAAGATCTCTAGAGCTTCCTCTGGTCCTCCCCCCAAGTTTGTCGTTCCACAAAGGCCCCTGGTCAGCTCGAAGGCGGTTTCTTCATCATCCTACCACACCTCTTGTGCATCCCTCCGGTCAGAAGTGAGTTTTGATTCAACGACGACAATGGCAACCGGCAACGGATGCTGTGCGCTCTCTCTCTTAAAGTCTGGGGTCGGCGTGAGACCTAGGCCACCGCCACATGATTGAACGCCAGCTGGACGCGTGCGGACGTTTATGGAGAAGCGACACACACACACACCCACATGGCGACGCACATTAACCATCGTCACATAAACAGTTTGAGAGACAGACAGACAGAAGAAAAGCAAAGAAAAAAACCCCAAGGATTCGGCAGTCAGTGGTCAGTGTGGGGTGGCGTTTCGGGAGTTAGATTCTTTTTTTATGTGCTACACATGTTCAACTATCGGATTTCGTTCGCAACGATGCCACGCTGTACGAGTTAATCGCCGACACACAATTGTTATTTATTTTTTTGTGTGTTTGATACAAAAATGTTCGGACTCTGTGGAATGGGCGGCTGTGTGGAGATGGTATTGGAAATTTTATATCATCATTTTCTATGATGAAAAACATTAAGTACAGTAGATCATTTCTTTTAACTGAGGGGAAAACCCTTAAAGAATATAGAGTAAAATAAATCGCCAGCCAAAAAAAAATGGACTATCTTGTCTGGTTGACGTGCATCAAGTCTAAAAAAACAAATGATTTAAGTTTCACATTAATTTGAAAATTATTATGAAAATAATTATGTCTGTTGTGTGCTATCTTGTGACAACGACCATTTAGTCCTATTCGAGAAAAGTTATTTTTAAAGTTTGATGATAAATATTTTCAAAACTATGAACGATAGAGCCAAACTTTTTGAAGCAATCGGTCTGTTTACCATCGCTTAACAAACGCTCCAAGTTTCAAATAATTTGGTAATCAGTAAACTATCAAACACAAAAGATTGCATTGCCTTTTGAAAGTGTGTATCGACATAAATTTGTGAAAAACAAAAAAAAAATTCTACATTTTCCAACAACATGTATGACGCACCATCATTTTGATGATAAATTGGTTTATGTCACAAGTGTGTATTGCGATATCCGGGAAACGGAAGCGAGTTCTCAAAATCGGAATCATTAACTCATTTTCGACCAAAATGGTCTGTGTCACAAGATAGCACACAGCAGGCGATTTGTTAATAAAACTATTCTCGGGTGAGTTTTCAAAAAGCCGTAAGAGCCACTGTGACCTCTGACACTAATTTTCGTTTTTCTCGAAAATGAAACAAAATTTCATTTATTTCAAGTATGGGGCACTTGAAGGACTTGTAGATGAACAATCTCGAGAATTTTTGATATTGGTTTTCCGTAAGTAGGTCGAATACCGATGAAAAAAGGACTTTGTTTACCAATGGCTCTTACGGCTTTTTGAAAACTAATCCGAGTATTCTTTCTAATCAATATACAAAAAAAAATTGTCAAAAATAGTTTTGTCTGAAATCAGCTTGAATATCCTCTAAATGCCACAATAAATTTTATTGACATATTTAGCATATGTATTACATCACTACACACAAAAAAATATTATCGTAATGACAAAAGTAACTTATTTTTGATTTAAAAAGTTGTTAAAATTAGCTTGAGGGAAAGTTTTTTTGTTGTTTAAAATATGAAAACTTTTACTGATAAAGTTTTTGAAAATCTCCTTACTAGCTGATTTCAAAGTCTTAACTTTTAATACGACTGTAGAATTTCTTTCATTTTGACGTTCTCGTGTAACCGTGTACGACTAAGTTCCAAATGTAAACAAACACTTTGGTGGGTCCGGTGTTGCTGGTGATTCTAGGACGCAAAGCAAAGCCGACGGTGGCAGCAGCCAGGAATCGGACGCGGAAACCTTCGTGAGCCAAACAGCAGCAGGAAAGCTTGGGTGTTTTGTGGGGCTTGTGATTGATTTTGTTTGTTTTTTTAGGATGGGAGGTAGGAATGTGGATTCACATCGGTTGTATTCGGTGGTGGTGGCCCGGGATTGGTGATTGAAGGTCATTTCCCGCGAGGACTGTAACGAGATCATCGAGGAGATGGTGCTGCCGAAGAGTTGCGTGAACAACGAGATTGCGTTGAAGAAGATAAACATCCGGTTTTTGGACAAGTACGAGACAGGTGATTTTCACGATGAGGAGAAGGAGCCGACAAAGAGGAGGACGACGAGAAGCGGGATTATCGGAGGTAGCCAGAGCGGATGTTGCACTCGGTGCCGGCGGTTTACAACACCTGTGAGTAGTGAGAATGTGTACAGTGGCTTGCCAACTTCACTTACTTCCATTCTACTCTTCCGCCCACAAATGCTCATCTCGCGACGGCGCAGCTCCTGCCGAATGAACCCTGGAGAGCGTGCCGAAAAAATCTGTGTCATTCTCGAAGGAGTATGAAGTGCTCGAAATTGAATTCCGTTCCGAAGGCCTCATCAACCCAATCTTCCGGATGCGCTTCCAGAATCGGGAACTCCCCGTTCAGGCACTTCACTTTCCAGCCAGAAAACGTCGATCACCCTTGCCGAATCTACAGCCAACTTCTCCAAACCTGTCCTGATGAAGGCCGGCAACGTGACCATCCTGTTCTCTACTTTGCTGTCGCGCGTCGAAACGTCCGTCTGGAACCGTCCAGCTTAGGGTCTTCGGAAGTGACCGGTGGCGTACCCTAAGAATCGGTACAGCTTGGACTCAGATTTTGGCCAGCAGCTTTTAATCCAACGAACGATCTTTTTAAATTCAGAGTATTTTTTCTTTGTTTGTACTTGTAAAAATAAATGCTTCGATAAACAGTATTCACATGAATCCGAAGTTTCGATTATACGAAGTTTGATTATCCGAAGGTTTGTATGAGACTTCGGTTAATCGAATAACGAACAAAAATAATAATTTATTTTCTTCTTTTAATTGCTTTTAACATCAAATTCGAGTTATGCGACCCTGATTAAAAAATTCTAAATCTTTTCAGCGTAGTTTAGGGGTCATACTTAAGCTCGACAATCAAAAATAAGAAAACAACAACAAAAATTTGTGATTCGATTATCCGAAATTAACTTGAGTCTGGACTGTATCACAACACGACATTTTTGAAGTTGGTGTCAGTAAACGATTCAATTTCATCAAGGTTAGATAGATTTTGACTCGCTGAACACGCTCATGATAGTTCCATAGCATAGTTACCTGAAATTTACCATTTTATTTATTGGCAGGGAATTCACTAAAATTCAATACAGTCCATGGGTGCATGTTCAGGGAGCCCATATCTGCCATACCTTGGAGAAACTGAAGCGTTTACTGACATCAACGTAAAAATGTAGAGTTGTGTTTTGAAATTGGAAAACAATTAGATTGTAAAAAAATCTGATTATTTCTAAGCACTAAGAGTAGTTCTATCCTAGTTTTTATGGATTTTTTGAAACAATTTGATCAATTTATTCAGAACAAAAAAATCTTACAAGTATTTGGGGAACTATACCCTTTTTCAGCCTATTTCTATTATCGGCCTATCAGCACTTTGATCATGAATTACAGATTTCATAAAGTGGTTTTACTGTTCCAAAATAATGAATAGCTCAAATAAAAGTGAGCAAGCAAATCTCCATTGTTGGTACATCTGAAAATGTTGATTTGATAGTGGAAAACGGCAAAAGTGATGAGAATTGGTCGAACGGCTTAGAGTGATTAAAATGGGTATATTTCCCCTCCATACGGATATATAAGGCTAGAAAATGGTTTAACTAAGATGTTTCTACTATAAATTCGCCACACCAGACGTGTATTTGCTTATGCAACTTCAACAATCCCGTGCACCTTACACCCATTCATATCACTCATCGTCACTTTACGTCAGTCTATACAGCACCGACTAGGGCTGGGTGGTCGTTTGGCAAATAAACGATGGGATACTGCACGGCTATGGCTACAACTATCATCATCGCGCAAACAAGTGCACAACGGCCATTTCGGCAATAATAAAGTACAAACCTGCCAACCCGGTTCATCCCAGCCCAAGTCTAGGCCGCCAAAGATGACGCGGTACCCCGGGACATGATCGCACGTTGGCCTTATTATTTTGTAAAATGTAAGGAAAAAATTTAATTAAATTTATTATGCGCTGCCTGGCTGTCTATTTGGCACGTCATAAGACAACTTCTGTTTCTTGTTCAAGATTCGGGCGCCAAAGTTCAAGATGTCTCCGGCGAAGGCAGCCTCCTCTCTCCGAGTGGTAGCTGCCAAGAGTCCAAATCCGACGGTGCAGACTAGCATACATGACGAGAAAAAAGTGGTCCCGTGAGGGGAATTTAATAATTAGCTTGATTTTTCCGCCGGGACCAACAACGGATGATTGGATGCGCCAAATGAAGTGAATCATTTTTGGTTCCACTTCGGAGAACACTTTTTCATTCGCAAACGTTGCCGGAAGACCATCGGGTCGGATCTTCAACTCCCTCAGATGCAAACAATTTACAAGCGCCTTCCGACAATCGTATAAATATGGTATGGCCGTATAAATTGGCTGACGCACGTGGAGTGGCGATCTTGAACCCGGTAACAGGTGCATACCGGATTGAGTGTCGGTGAAATGGCTTGTTGATGTGAATGAAAAGGTTCTTAACATCTTTTTTTTTTTCAAGGTAATGCAAACGTTGATTGAAAAAGAAGTTGGCAAATATAATATTATCTTTTGAATAATTTGCATTTTTTCAAAACTGTCATACATTTAGCATTTAGCAAAAGATTTTACCAGATTTACATGTTTTTGTTCGCAGAAAGATAGTAGAGAAGGATTTGGGTAAGCTTAACGTTGCATGTAAAAGTACAACGAAAGCGTAAAAAGGGGGTTGAGAGAAAGATGAAGTTTCGCTTAGTTGGTTTTGTTTGGCTGATGAAACAGAACATTCAAAAGTTCAACCTTGAAAAAATACCATGCTGTGAACAGCCTCAATCGTAAAATCTTTTCCATGTGCGTTCCGATGACCCAAGCAAGAGGACATCCCCGCTCCCTAGCCCAAATGGCATCGCGATCGGTCTCGTGTGATCTTTTCCAAAATTAAAACATTCTCGACGGCATCGCAGCCATTTGTTTATAATACTGTCCCGAAATATCCGCACGGAACCTCCATCATGTCAAGATCTCCGAACACGGTGTAATAAATTACTTTCTTGGAAGAAGAATGATTTAAATAAGCAAACCAACGCGCCACCCCCACAGCAATATCAGATCTGACCTACCAGAAGTCCAACCAGCAGCATCTCTCCACCTTGCAGATCATCACGATCAGAAGCTCGCGGAGTGTACGTACGTCAGCTGCCCACCCCCACCAGTAGAAAGTTAGAAGCACCGACTAGCGAAATAAATTTGACGACGATCTCCCCTCCGACGCGCTCTCTCACAATGTCTTAATCTGCGTGAGAGCAATTAAAATAACACTGTGACATTAAATTTACAAAACCTTCACCCAACCCTAGCCGAGATTTTCCCCCGACCGTTGAATGTTAGCTTTAAATAAAAAGCACTTTGAGGTGAAAATGGCGCGAATAAAAATGGAGACACGGTTCAGGGGGCGGGAGACGCGACGCCGATCAAAAAATAGACTGACGACGTCGCCGATGTAGATCCGACACCGGTTTTAGAATACATGCCAAGGTTGGCCTCGCGGCGCGAAAAGATCCTCGCAGCCCACCGCGGTAAATATGCGATGCATGTTGTTCCTTTTGATGGGGTCGGACTTTGGAATTGCATATTTTCAACCCAGAATAAAGCAAAAAAAATGTGAGAAACGTCATAAAGAGATAATATACCAATATAGGTGTTCTCTTCCAAACAACTGTTTTTAACGAAATTAACAAAAAGAAGTTTAAAAAATAATTTTCATTATTTTCATTTTCAACTTGAAAAAAAAAGCTTAGCTGCAAAAAATGTTTCAGTTACGAGATTCGATCCCGAGACCTTTAACTTATCAAATCTGTGCTTATATCATGTCAGCCACAACGAACGAATGAGTACAATTTTGTGTTAGTTTCTACTCACATAAAAATGGCATTATGGACTCCAAATTTATCAGTGATCTTTTTCCAAATAAGTAACTGTAGGTACACTGAAACTTCGTTGATTTGTCACCGAACGGGGTCACTTTTTAATTTGACACCGAGCTCCCACTCACTAGCAAATATTTGGTTTAGTAGTGTGTGTAAGCCCGTGTAAAATGTGACAGTTCGTCACTTTTTAGTTTGACTTTGTCAAACCAACGAGTACAAACTAAAAAGTGTCAAACAAAAAACGTGACCAACCAGTGTATTGAGTGTATTGTAAAATTATTTTTATTTATTTATTTTTGCAAAAAAGGCTAAATTACCAAAATTTGACCTAAGCCCAATCAAACACCAGCGCAAAATTGCTCTTGCATTCCCAAAGAAGATCATGGCTACATTTTCATTCTCAAAAATGTTGTTGATCTCTGGCGTTGTTGTTGCTGCTGTACGCTGAATACGCGAGCCACTTTGAAGTAATTAGGAACGTAAACAAAACGCCCAAATGGTGTAAACATCCATTCTCAAGAGCGTGGATCATTTCCTATCCACTCCCGCCTTCCCTTTCTCCACGCATCTCAATTATGGAAAAAAATGAAAGAAAATATCAAAAAGTTTCAGAGTTCACTCTACTGCCTTCCAGTGCTGTTTGTATACACTAAAGGTTGCAAAGTTTAACAAATGATGCTGCTCTCGTTGTGATGTACGGCCCCGAACTCGGGAAAGCGGGAAAATCACGTACCCCTCCCACCTCGAATTTTCCTACATGATCCAGCTTGGGCTTGGGCCGAAGGGTAACACCGCTGGTATGACTATGGCGTTTAAATATTCGCAATATTTAGGTTAATGTGGAAATTGATTGTGTAAATTATTGCGCTATGGCACGGTGGGGGGGAAGTTGAATGAGAAGGAGAAAATTTTAGAAAATTCATGAGGTTTGATATAAAAAGTAGGGGAGAGTGGGGAGACTTGATCCCCTTTTTTTGTATCGCACATAACTCTGTCAATTTCTCACAAAACTTTGAACTTTTTTCATGAATTGAAAGCTTAAACATTCAACTATGTTTGGCTGATAAGGGTATTTCATCAGATGAACTCTTCGAATCATGCCAAACGTTTTAAAACAATATTTTAAACCGGAATTTTCAAAATGTTAGGGGTAACTTGGTCCCCCTTTCAACATTTTGAAGAAATGTTAAGCAAAATGTTTCTTATTCATCCAAAATATTAATTTTCTATAAGTTACAGCAATTTCATATAAAACCTGTACGTTTGTGTTCAAAATATAACAAGTTTAGTATGTAAAATGTTTTAAAACATAAAATATTATTTTTTTGACCAAAATTGAGCATGTTTAAAAAGCTGGTAATTTTTGTTGACAAAACTTTTAAAAAATGGTTCAAACTGCAGTAAGTTATGTACAACTATACAAAAGGAAACTATGTACGAAAACCCAGCCCAATTAATTAATCTTGAGGCTGATTCCAGTGACTGTAAAAATGCAGGGATCAAGTCTCCCTAAAGGCACTTTTTTAAAACAATTGATTAAAAAATAGTATGACGAAAAAATTAACGTCAAATGCGTAATGGTTTTGGAGTTGATAAATTTATCAAACAATTCATGTATAAAAAATATTTTTTTGAATAATTTTTGTGTGTTTTCTATACATATCAAAACAAAAAAAAAGATCTCTTGGAGGTTTTTGGCAGCAGTTTTTAGAGAAATGTGTGTAACAATGAGTTTTAGTCAACTTCGCACAAATTTCTAGAACAAAGATAATTGTTTTTAAATTTCGGATCATTTGGTACGGTATGTCTACGTGTCCTTCCTTCCATGTTGACCCGTTCACAGAAGGCCTGGTAACTTTAAAAAAGCATAAGCTTCCAAAAAATGTTCTTATTCTGATCTATCATTCTTTATTCAACCCTTTACTGTCTTACTTAACTGCCGTCTGGGGAAATACTTACGATTATCTTCTAAATAAACTTCAAATAATATGAAACAAATTTCTTAAATCGATTTTCAACCTTCCACTTAGAAGTCATACCGTTGATCTATATACAAAAGAAAGGGGGTCAAGAAACAGCTTTACGATCGGCAGAACAAAAGAGAGGGAACGTTTTCTTGGGGCTTTTCCTCACCCTCTCTAGCTTGTTTTCGCTGCCGCTGATGCTCATTTGAAATTTTTCTTGACCGGTTTCTTCCGAAGTGCATACCTTACAATAAAAGTTTATCAAACCAAACTCATACAAATACAAAATTCGAACATTCTTCTCACCAACATGGCACAAGAACTCATAATCTGCTTGAACGTCCAAATGTTTCCACTTTGTCTGGTGAACGTTGTATAACTTTCAAAGGTGTAAATTACTTCAATTTCTTTTTTAATAAATTTGGCTTATGTTCATCCCTAAGCATTTTCAAAGATCGTTTGGAAATTGTATCTAGCTCAACCTGAAATAGTTGAGAAACTTATTAAATCCATTGAAATTTAAAGTTAAACTTTTTTTTATAACTATAACTTCATACTTCGTTCATTGTTCCGATACAGTAGTCCATTCTATATTTTCGTTTGCCAAATTAATCTCGTAGGTTCTTTTTTCTTGTATAGCTTCAAATAAAAATAAAAAAAGCCTTTACATTTCATCAATAAAATGTTTGAAATTATACTTAGGGCAGTGTTTTGCCTTTTTAATTATTTTTTAATTATTTTTTAAATGCATTGCGACGATTTATGCTGTTTCTATAATTATTTGTTCGTTTATTTGAGACAGTAATAATCTTCGAATGTTGTTGTTTATTTATTTGTTGTTTAGGCAGGGGCCCAACTTTTTGGCCTTGTGGACTAAATCTAATTTTTATAAAGCAGTGGCGGGCCGGACGTTATGTTTCATAAGATTTTAGAAGAAAACAAAGGAATAAAAAAATGTTACTTACAAATAAGATTCCCGTACATCGATTTTCACAAAATAGCTTTTTTCAATAATTGCAATTTGGAATTGTTTAAGTTTATTGTATTTTTTTTTGTCGATTGAATGAAATCAAATGTTATCATCCTTTGAAAAAAGAATCATCGAAATTTTATTTTTTATGTTTCAAAAACACAACTATATTGAAAATTGAAAATGGCAATAATGCATGACTGCTGTTTTTTTAACTTTTTTCAAGCAAAATTTTATCCGTGAATAGTTGTTCTGAAAAAAGATTACAAAACTTTTATTGCATTCGATTTCCAAATTTCAAGCTTTAAAGTGCTCTAAAACCTATTTGACCGATTCTTCGGCTCCTTTTCAGCGTTTTGGCTGTAGTGGCAAAATAAAAGAAGAAACCCCCCAATGTTATTACATATTTGGAAAGATAATTGATTTTCCTACGAAGAAATATCATGCAGAATGAACCATATAGTACCTGTGCTTCCCCTGAAATAAAAATGTAGCGTGACGGGACAACATCGTAAAACTGGACTTTTAAAAGGCACACTACAAAAATCGCTACAGTTTTGCCAGTTTGATTTTTAAAAACTTTTGCTCTTCTACACATTATCACAAATTAAAAAACGAATCTTTTGCTCCTTGAACTGAAAGAATTGGATGAAATTTGAGTTTTTGCCAGCCATTTCTTTTCGTGACGAGACAACGAAAGGAGCAGATTTAAGAAAAAACTCCTCTCCCGTACAATGGCTTGCAGACCACTTTTGGTCAATTTTCTTGGCTTTTAAGGTAAGAAAACGCATTTAAAGCACATTGCAATTATTGCATCATAATAAAAATGTTTTTTTTTCATATTAAAAATCATATTGAAAATTGAAAAATGTGACATTTTGGTGTAGCTTCGCTAAGAATCGGTCATTTGACTATTTGATTTGAGTCCCATTTCGCTCTAGATGACGGTACTCATGGTTTAGAATTTTCAATTTGGTTAATTTTTTCTGTATTTTTATTAATTCAATAATTTATTTTAAAGAATATTATTAAGGAAAAGATTAAAAAAAATAATTCGGACAAAAAAAAATAAAATAAAAATAGGGTATTCAAAAATGACAAAAACCAAACTTTTACGTTGAATCAGCATTGTACTTTCAATTACTTAAGCACAAAAAAAACCAATGAATGTTTCTAATTAAATTTTGAAAATTTGATCTCAAGCTTATTTATTAAATATCTCATGAACAGTCTAAAGGACCAGTAATTGAACAATTTTCAAGAATCATCGCGGCCGGATCTGACCCGCCTCAATATTAAAACTATTTTATTTCAAAAATAAGCAGCAAAGAAACCATTATTTTGGACCATATACCAATATTTTAGCAACATGACTGATTGTTATGTGGTCTTTAAAAAAACTACAAAAACTACATTCAATTTCCTTTACTCATGCCCAAAGCGTGAATTTGTAACATTTTTTTGATTTATTTCGATTAATGTATTCATTCTGTCATTCGTTAAATGCTCTTCAACTATGTAATAATATTTCAACATAATAAAAAAAACATATTTTTGAACGTAAACAAGTTAAGGCTCTGGAAGGCATCATTCCAGATCGGTCATTTGGCGGCCATGTTTGTTTTAGAAAAAACATTCAAATCTTGATTCAGAATGTTTCAATCAAAAAATGGGTTTCTTTGTGTTGTTTGTAGAGGCATTTTACATAGGTATCATGATTATTTTTTCATTTTAATCTATTATTTCTGAACCCTGAATTCAGAACCATCATTGACAGTCATTGTCCCATAAGTGATGGTCCTTCGATCTACGACCTTAAATTTAGTCAAATCAATTGTTGATCAGTTTCTTTTTCAAAAGCTCTTTAATCTCAGATTATAATTTGATTTAGTGAGAATTGTACCTAAAGTTTATTTCTAATCCTAATATCAGCTAAACCCTACACCCAACTCACCGTTTCCCGATACTGTTCTGCCAAGGTACACCAACAGAAGCAGCAGCAGTTCTAAAGCCCCACTAGGAAATCACTTATGCCCTGAGCGATCCCACCTTCTGAACTCTTCAGTGTACTATATCACTTTTGCCATTTTCTCGCACACCTTAGACAGCACACACCCGAGATCATTTACAGCCACTTCACTGTTGATCCTGGCTGCGGCCGGCGGAACACATGTTGTTATTATATTACGAGATGATGAAAATAAACAGATCGTACCCCTGTCTATTTTGGCACATTTCACAGGCACACTACACAATACTCTACCACACCAGGCCAGGCCGGCCACCTTCTGGTTCTCTTCACGACGACTTGACCTGAACCTGGCCCAACTTTAGCAACTCGAACCAGAACCAGCACGCTGGCGATTCACATTAATAACTGGGGCCAAACAAGTTCTTTGATCTTGGTCTCTGCTGTTGAACGCCACGGAAGCTAGCGCAACTCCGATGCAAGCGAAAGAGCATAAATCACCGTGCGCCTCCACACTCTTCCTCTGCTGTCTGCTCACTGACCCCGACCCTGAAGCTGGGAGCTGCAGCTGGTGCTAAAGTATCAATGAAAGTGGCCACCCGCACGCACCCAAGTCGGCTCAAAGTTCACGACGACGCCCTGAGGGATGCGATGAGCTGCAAACCACCGCCGGGCACGTCTGTCAGTCTCGGGATGATGGTGTCGCGACCGCGAATTTGAGAGCTCTGTGATTTGCTGCAAACTCAAACAAGTACTGACGGATGTCGTGTCCCACCGAGAGGGCGTCCACCGTCGGCTTGTTCACCGTGCCTGGCTGGCGGCGGGGTGGACCGAAAAATAAATGACCGGTTCTCTGGGGAGTCAGATTTTTCAATATCTGAACATTCATTGATACTCATAAATACCAAGTCGTCGTGATTGCAATGTGCACATGTGATAGCTGTGTAATAAATATTAAAAAGCAGTGATTCCAAGACTTTGAAAATAATGTTATGTTTTTGTTGTTTGTTGTGTTTTAAACGTGTCATTTTCGATTTTGTTTGCAATAGAAATCAAACATAATTTAAAAAAGCTGCACAAAATATAAAAAAAAAACAATTGAAAATAAATAATGATATACTTAAAAATGTTTTGGATTATCATCTTTAATCAAACCATTTCAAAGACGATTTTGCAAAGAACTTGCCAAAACTAACTGGGCATATGTTCATCAATTAGAGCAGCGTGGTAGACTTGGCTGAGACGAGAGCCAGAGTGAGAGAAAATTCGTGTGGTAGGTATAATTATTGCGCTTGATCGGTGGCGTCCTCGTGTCCCCAGCGGATCTGGCCGGGTGGAGGAACGAACACCAGGTCCGCGGTAGGCAGTCACAAGAGTCACAGTCCGTCATGTTTGTTATGAGCCGGGCCGGGCGCGACGTGAGCGAACTAGAAGTTCAACAAGATCCACTTAAAAACAGCTGGGAAATGCCTGCCAGCTAGTCGTCTCTGCAAACGGCTAGTTTGCGTTTTGATTTTCGAGTAGAAGAAAACAGGTTGCTGTTTAGACAATGAGGCACTTGGCTTTTTATAATGATAAAAGTTATAACTGATTGTCTCACAATTTTTAATAGCGTTCAAATAGGCATGAAAATCTTTTACAGTTTACAAATAGAAAAGGAACAACCTGATTCATTCCAGTAATCTAGTCCAGTTATCGAGTCGAAAAAAAGCGATAAAAGTGAAGTGGATTTGAGGCAAACATTAAAGCCAACCTATTTTGGCTCACTCTATAAAGTACATTTTTACCTTCTAAGAATGTCTGGTATTACTTTCGAAATCTGTTTCAATATTTTTAACCGACCTGGCCGTATGCTTTTAGAGGATGTTCTTACCTTCAAAATCCTTTTTAAAATTTGTAAATCTATTTTGATTGTCAAAAGATATTCCATTTTTAAAATGACATCAAATTTTATGCGAATTTTGAATGACCTTAAAGCTCTGGAATCATGCATGTTACTCAAAAATCGGCCGAAAAATGTTTATCTTACAAATCTGTTATAACAATTTTTTTTTCAAAAATCGATCCACCTCTAATCATAAAACTTTTTATTAAACGCAATATAAATGGCCTAGTGTGGATCAAGGTTGCTAATCAATATTATCGTCCAACGATAACGATAATCGTTATCGTCATCGTTGGGACGATAGTTTGTCGTTATCGTTATTTCGATAATCCCATCGGCGATAATCCTGTCGCCGATAATGGACGATAACACATTTTTGAAATCTTTCTAAAATCGGTTAAGTTCAACACAATCGTGTATAATTTTCATTACTTTCACTAGAGGTGGGCAAAACCGCTCTTTTTTAGGAGCCGCTCATTTTCGTTCGCTCTTTAAAAAGAGCCGCTCTTTTGAACGGCTCTTTCGCTCTTTTTTAAAATTTAAATGAATAGGGTTTTTTCAAGAATCGTGTGATTTTATAAGTTATTCCACATTGGACTTTTATAAATATGGCCATACCAAATATTTTTTGAAGTTTATGTCCCTCAACTCTGGCCAAAGTCGGAAAAAATAATAGCAAGACATTTTAATGAAAAAGAGTTTTCAAATGCATTTTACACATCCCCAGTTGTTTTGCAATCATTAGTTTTCAAAATATCGAAGTATCGATGAACTTTTTTTAAATCGAAAAAAAACATTCACGTTATGTAGGGGAAATTCTCGTATGTTTGGCAGGTTAAGCTCTCGCTCCTAACCCCACACAGAAAAAAAATGATGGTAATATTCATCAGGAAATGGTGATAGATTTTGTGGCAAAAAAAAAAAGATTAATTTTTTTTTTCAATTCAATTCGGTTTTATTGGTGAATAATCAAGATACAATGAGTTATTTTGAAGTGCATAACAGAGTTTTGGAGTTCCTTACAGCTGTGTGTTGCATCATAATCCATTTAGGAACAATTATTTCTTTAACTAAGGCACTAGCAAGAGTAAGAAAAAACTATAAAAAAAAACTTACAGAAATTGCAAAGAAAAGGGGATAGAGGAAGAGAAAGCTTAATACTAGATCACAGAAAATTTATCCTTTGTAGATGTGTTTGATCATCAGTTCCCCAAGGGCCAGGAATTGTTCTGCCTTGTTCCGGCAGCTCCGGAACCGCGTCATCATCTCCCCCGCGAGAGCAAAGAACTCCGGCAGGGTGAAGAGATCTTCCCCGGTGACTTCTTGCTGGGCCGTACTGCCGCTACCGGCAGCGACCACGCTGGCGAACGAACGCCCCCAACCAGGAGGGAACGCTGAGTTTTCCGCTGGAACCGTACGCTGTCCAGCTGCAGGAACGGCTGCGCTCGTACTTCGCTGAGGAGGGTGGGACGCTTTCTTTTTTCTCTTTTCCTGCTCCTCGAGGTAGGCCTTGCGCGCGACGCATCCGCGGTAATTGCCGGTATGGTTGCCGTCACAGTTCGCGCACTTTACGCGCGGCTTGGTTTGTTCTGCCTTGTCCCCCAAGTCCGCCTTTCGTGGCAGTGCGCACGCCTCCGAGAGGTGTGACTCACCGCACTTCACGCAGCGGGGCCGGAGGTTGCAGTTCCGCGAGCCGTGGCCGAATTTCTGGCAACGGTGGCATTGCGCTACGTCCGTCGGGTTCTTGGTGTAAAACCGCCAGTTTACCCAAAAACCGTCCAACGTTTTAGTCCGCCGCAGGTCTTGGATCTTGACGGTGCCGCGGTCGAAGTACAACAGGTACAGTGTGTGTGTACCTGTTACCGTTGTCTTGCGCGAGAGCACTTTAATCTCCGCGGTTTTATTCCGGCGTCCGAAAGGTGACCCTTCAGGTCGGAGATCGGACGGTCTTGATAACCCTGCAAGACAACCTTAACAGGGGCTTCTCGGGGTTGAATGTGTAGAAGTTGAAGTTGCTACGCTTCAATTCTTCAAACACCAGGTCAAAATTCTTTTTGGTCAGTGTGATCACTTGCACTGCCGACTTACCGATTTTCAGACAATATCCGAGGCCTTCCAGCAACTCGTCAACATCGTCCGCTAACGTGTCCAAAACAAAAATTGGAGGTGGTCTACGTTCCGCTGGAGAGTTGTTTTTTGACGTCGGCACTTTTTTCCGTGCACGACCATCATCGTCGTCGTCGTCGTCGGTAGTGCTGCTACCGTCAGAGTTGTTATTTTCTTCGTCGTCGCTCAGCATCTGGAACTCGTTCCTGATGGGGATGTTGGCGGATGTTGATGTGCCACTGGTCGTGGCACCGGAAGTACCGGAACGGGTTCGCACTGGTGATCTTGGGACATATCCGGGATGTAGTAACTTTTTGTCGATGCCTTCAGCGCTGACGCTCCCCTGCGCGATGGCGGCCGACACGGCGTTGGTTTGTTTACCTTTTTGCACACGGCCGGTAGACGAACTTCGCGGGTTTTTCGAGGCCGCACTCGAACTGCCACGGCCACGGCCGGCCTTTGGCATGCTGGAGAAGCAAACTCGCGGGTAACCACAATCAATTACGGCGAAAAAAATCGAAAAAACGATGGAGCACTGAGCACTAGCTGCATGCTCTCGTGCGTACACGGAGGGAGCCGGTAAGATTAATTTTACCCCAGAAAATGATGAATTTTAATCAGTTTTTGATGAATATTCATAAGGTTCACATTTCTACACAATTTTTATGTAATATTACTCAAAAAAAATAGTTAATATTCAACCTACCAAATTTTCAACATTCCAAAACTCAACTTTTTTTCTGTGCATCCAATTAGCTGATTTTCACTATTTAAACAACTTATTTTGCATAACTTTTGATAGAAATTTACTTGCTCACTTCTTATTGAACTATTTATCACCCGATTTCAGCTGAAAACGCTTTTAATTAGTTTTAATTGAATGTCAAAGTTCTGACCTGCCAACATTAGAGGCACGCTGTAATTAGATGCTGTTCCCCTACTGTACAACGGAATTTCACCAAAAATCCAAATATTTTTGATCGACCCCAAATGCTTGTTGATTTGTTTGTTTTTTGTTCCTTTCATTTTGTTTAGAAAATCATTTACTTTTGGGATTCATTTTTATAAGCATTGAAATTTTTGAAATTGCATTTTCATTTCTCAAAAACAAATTACCTAAATACTAGGGGAAATTCTCGTATTTTTGGCAGGTTAAGCACTCGCTCCTAACTCCATTCAATTTGCTGATTTTCACTATTTGTACAACTAATTTTGCAAAACTTTTGATAGAAACTTGCTTGCTCACTCCTCATTGAGCTATTTATTACTCGATTTCAGTTGAAATCGTCTTCAATTAGCTTTAATTGAATGTCAAGGTTCTGACCTGCCAACATTAGAGGCACGCTGGAATTAGATGCTGTTCCCCTATATTTTTTGAAAATTCAATAAATTATATTTATAACAAAAATCATGCCATATTGAAACGTTTCTTTCAAAAGACCGGAGTTTATTCTTTTAACCGCGGTTCTTTTTTTGTGAGCCACGGTTCGGTCGCTCTTTTCAGTGAATCGGCTCTTTGAGCGGTTCGCTCTTTTTTTGCCCACCTCTAACTTTCACCAAGAATATATATTTTTTGAAAATGTAGTAATTTTCAAAGTATAAATGCTCAGTTCACAAAATACCGTATTTTCAGAAAGTACTAATTTTTTTTGTAGGCTTTTTTATTAAATTACTAAAATTTTCAACATACCGTATTTTTCGAAAATTATCAAATTTTCAAAAATTGCAATATCAAGCGATGATAAATTGTGTTTGCTACACTTCATTAGATTTTTTTATGAAAAATACTAAATTTTTTACAAAAACCCGTATTTTTTCAAAAATACTGAAATTTGCAATATGGGTATCAAAAGCAGCGAATTTTTATATTCTTTTTCACCTTATTATTATTTTTTTACTGCAATTTTTCACCAACTACCTGTTTTTCGAAGGTACTCAATTTTTAAAAAATTGCTATATGGGTATCAAACGAAGCGAAATATTGTATGCTTTTTCAATTTATTATATTTTTTAAAAGAAATCTCTAAAATATTCACAAAGTTCCGAGTTTTTTAAATATTCAATTTTTTTATATATGCAAACAATATGAAATTTTTAATTCAAACAAACATTCAAATTTCGCATGCTTCAGATACAATTTAGTCTCGTTTGATACACAAACATATTACAAATTATATCAATTTAAGTATGAATTTTCAAAAATTACGGTATTTTTTGAAAATTTTTGTAATATACGAAAAAATAACTAAATGATAATGCGTTTAAAATGTTGCTTCATTCCAAAATTTTGAAAATTTGAGTTTTTTTTCGAAAAGTACAGTATGAAAAAAAATATATACTGAAATTACATATCAAATTCTGCTTCGTTCGCATTCGTTAGCAAATAATAAAAATTTGATTATTTTTCGAAAAAATACGGTATTTTGTAATTTCAAGGCCAAAAATCAGTATTTTCAAGACAAAACTAATGAAGTGAAAAAAAACATACAATTTCGCTTCGTTTGATACACATATTGCAAATTTTGAATATTTGAGTATTTTCAAAAAAATACGTTTTTTGTAAAAAAAAAATAGTATTTTCTAAAAAAACTCAACAAAAGTGAAAAAAAGTAAAAGTTTATACAATGAAACAATGTTATGCATGATAATGTTTTCATCTGTAACATTTCATTTAACTTAATTTTAAATGAGCTGCTCTGAGTTTCTGTGATTGGATAAGATTTTTTTTTATTTTCATAAAATATTACGATGAATGATAATTACATCCTCATAAAATGATCACTTTTCCCGATTGCAAGGGTTCTTTTTCCCTATATCGCCTTTCCCAGATGATCGACGACATGTGCGCGACTAATGAAACCGAAATTTCTGTGACATGTTCACAACACTCACTCCGAATCACGACGACACAGCTGCTGCTACTGCGGCCTGACGTGAAACCTGTATCATCACAGAGTGTGGACCAAAGTGGCTGGTGGGTTAGCCGTGAGAGTGAGAAATGTTCACGAGGCGATGAGGGATGTGAAATGGATGGTTGGTTGTCACACGGCGAGACACACATGGCAAAAAAAAACATTTAATTCAATACACTTCACGGTGGAGCACACAATTTGGATCCGGAACGCCCAGCACCGGCGGCTCTTCGTTTGGTTTGGCTCGGTGAGAATGGAAAGTAAAAGTGTCTCGTTTGAAGAATTGGCAGCTGGACCGACCAGCCGACAGGATTTGTAGCTGAGGATTAGTGGGATTTAATGGAGCCAAGTGGTAGTTAAATGGTTTATGATAAAGGGGTGAGAAAAGCAATGGATTGTTTTTTAAAAAAGGAAAATTCTATAAAAAAATCAATTAGGCAAAAATAGACAAGGTTAAAATTTATAAACATATTGTGGAATTATAAATATTTGAAACGAACATCTAACCAAGATTTTTTTTTCTAAAACAATAATTTGTAAGGCAAAATGTCCAGAAGGTACAAAAAATATTTAAAAAAAACTTAAAAAATTCAATGAAAATGGAAGTGCAATTTTTTTAGATCAATTGAAAATGCATTCCCTTGCGTTTAGAATAATTTTTAGCATGTTTAAGTTTATTCAAAATTTTTTTGAATATTTTCGATGTACAGTCCATGAAAAGTTTTTAGTTTTGCTAAAATTTTTGTTTGTCAAATCTTACATTTTTTTAAAACTAATGATTGCAAATCAACTGAACTAATATAAAATGCATTCTTCAATATTTTTCACTCAAGTGTTGAGACTATGGCTAGTTATTAAAATTTTTATTTTTTGTGGTCCCCAACTTTTGAAAAAATATTTGCATCGGTGTACTAATATAATCAAAATAGTTCAATATTTATCATAATTATAATTAAAAAAATCGATCCAAACATTTCATTAGGGCACAAAACCAAAAACCGCGATTCGAGTGATAAAGAAGCTTGACTGATGGTATTTTGATTGATCATTCGATAAAACACACCATTCTCCTCAACTCAGCTTTAATGCTTTTTTAATTTATGTTAATTTTCACTAGTGCGTCCATCCCGGGAATTCCCGGGACAAAAATCCCGGGATTTTTCCAAAACCGGAAAATCCCGAATCCCGCGATTTTTTTATATTTTGTCGCGGAAATTCCCGAAATTGAAAACAAACAAAATTTTGGTCTAGAAATTTAGATTTGGGGATTGAAGTAGATCAACAGTTGAATTACTTAGTAATCGATAAGAATTTCAATGTATTAAAATTTGTATTCGGCATATATCAGGATTAATTTTGCTTATTAATGAAAATTGTTAAAATTTTAGTTGACGGATCCGTCTTTGTCTTTATTTTTTTCTATTTTTTTTTAAATAAACTTAGTATAATATTCACAGATATTTATGACTTTAAACTTAAGAAAGTATGATATGAAAAAAAAATATATTCATCAAAAACCGGCATTTGGAGCAAATCAGGACAAATGAAGCGAATTAAGATAGCTGTTTGTTTAAGCTATTGTTTTTAGAATAATGTTCTGATAACAAAACAATCAGTACAGTCATCCCACATATTCGGAACGGTTTCCAGATCGGCCAATGTTCAAAATATCATAGCAAATCGATAATTGAACTTAATGATTCGCTTTTACCTTCATTTGAAAGCTTTTCTTGCGATCTTTCGAATGCTGTATCGAACATCTACAAATTTTAACTTTTATATGAAGTTTTTGAAGAATTAATTCACCCTTGAAATCCACAAATTCGGAACACTTTTTTCTTACGGATGTAAACAAACTTTGGATCTCTCCAGGAGTACATATTTATTACCAAATAATGACTTCACACACTGAAACCAATGAAACTCAAGCTTAGTGATGTTTTATACATGGTTTGATAACTTTTTTTTGTGAAAATATCAGTGAAATTCAGGTTTCCACAATTGTGAGAGGCACAATAACATCCCACAATTAAGAAACAGGCCATTTGGAGGCAGTGTTTTGCTGCTCTGGACAAAATAGTCTTGGAATGAAGTTTTTTTGTTCAAAAAGTACTACTTTTACTAGTGAAATAGCAAGATAATGTCCAAATGAAGGTTCTAAAAATAGTAAGTTCGACAGAAAAGCTACTTTTGGCATGCTATTGACAAATTATCATAAAAGTGTTCCGAATTTGTGGGTGTTCCGAATATGTGGGATGACTGTACACCGATTTCCAAATTTATTGCTCAAAAATCTCCTGTACCTATTCAGACTGCAGTCCCGATTATCCCCAGTTAACGGTTGTGAATTAAAGATAATTTTAAAAATATGTTTCAAATATAAAACGTAAAATTCTTTACTTGTCCAAAGTGTTACAATACCTGGTATAATTTTATTTCTTGCTGTTTTAGACAGTTTCAATGAAATTGTTTAAGCTTTTGTAGTCATGTTATATAAAGAAATTAATAAAAGAAATATATTAAAAATTGTTTAAATTTAAATTCCAAAGCACATCAAAGAACACATTTTTTAAACTATTTTAAACTATCTGAAAACTGCTGTCCTTGTTCAGACTGAAGTGTAGCTTTATACCAATTAACATTTTTGGGCTAATTCTATGATTAAATCTAGAAAAACATTACAAATATAATGAAAACATATATTTTATAACTGCTTGAAAAATTTCCCGGGATCCCGGGTTTTTTCCTCGTTTCCCGGGAAATTCAGAACCCTGGAAAATTGGACGCCCTAATTTTCACAATAATACTCATATCTTTAAAAAACTCATTTTTAGTCCCTTTAAAATAGAAAAAAAAAGAGAAAAAAAGTTCCTCAACTACGAAAAAGTAAAGGGCGAAAAAGTGAATTATTTTTGTGATTTGGGGTAAAAAAAAATTTCTATAGAAAATTGTTTGCTGTCAATCTGATTCTTGGAAGGCATGTGGGGAGTGTATGAATGAAATAGTGAAATAATCCTGAATGTTTACACTTTGCTATTGTGCCCTGATGAAATGTTTGGCTAGAAAATATCGATTTTGTCCTTAGATGTTTTTTTTTTCGTTTCTTCATAATTATTTCAGCATAAATAAAAAAATCAATAAAATAATAACAATTCTAATTCGGTACTATTTTATTTCAACAAACATCCCGCCACCATGTCACGTGTGCTGCACCGATCGTCGTATGCACTCTTTCATCGATTCTCAACACTGCCAGGCAAGGGTTGCTGGGTGGGTGGTTGTTTTGGTTTGTTGTTTCTCTGACATTCTACGCGCGCTCTCTTCACGTTCGTCGATCGTGGGGTGGACCTCTCACAACTACGGCCACGGTCCACTCACCCACACAACACCCTTTTGCTCAACCGCATGCATGACTCCCTCTCTGGCGCATAACAACTATGTTGCTGCCTGTTGGCTAGTTTGGCGGATACACGTTGTTGGAGCAGGTTTTGAAAATGACTGATAATTTTGAATGATTTTGTGGCAAAAATTTCGGTTGATAAAAATCATTTGAAATTGACTCAGCAATCATTGATTCATTAAGCCAAATTCAAACGTGTATCCAGATGTATCGTACCAATACTTGGAGCAATAGTAAAAGCAATACAAAACGTAATGTAATATGATGTGATAGAGAGGTGATGATTACTTCAGCCGAGCTGCAAGCAACTCACCGAGCGCGGAGAATACGCCTCCAAAAGTCAACCATAATCGCAGTCTGTCTGCGTGTAACCGATAGACACTATAAACATATAGTATTTTATCCACCAGTAGAAGAGCAAACTGGTGGTCGAAACTCGAGTATTTTTGTCTTTTCTTAAATTTTCACACATTTTGTCAAAGACGTCGTCGCGTAGTGTAGTGTGCAGAAGCGTATCCAGAAAGAACCTGACCTCGGGCGGAGCAGAAATCAACCTGAGCTTAGACGTTCCAGCGTTCTTTGCAGGTCGTCCTTGGCTTCCGACCAAGATCCAGTCGTTACCCATTCTAGTCAAGTCTCTCTACAGGTAAGTGCTTGCTGATGAATTCCATCAATTGAGCTGGGCACCACTCCCCCATCCCAAGAATTGGATATCATTTCGCGTGAATCGTGATGTTCTTGCGTAGAAGACGATGAGCGCAACAGATGTGAGTAATTTAGAAGATATTTTGAGTCATCTTTATTATTGCGCGCTTGAGTGTGTGCGCTGTAAAGACATCATACACCAGGTTAACGCCGAGCACCAACTTAAGGGGAAGCTTTCACGATGGTCAGCTAGGTTGGTTATTGATTTTTTTATTTCTTGATAAGGTGCCACCTTGAAAGTAGTATTCACAACTATATCATATATGCAAATTAGCTCTCTTTTACGATCCATCTACTTTCCACCCCCCAGGGGCAACACACCAAATCCTGCTAGCCAGTGAAAGTCCAGCCCCGCCATGGCCGATTACACGCAGTCCGCGACGGTCACGCAAACGACGACCGTGACCCAGCCGTACATCCGGTACGATCCAGAGTATATCCGCACCATCCCAGGCATCATCAAGATCGTCTGCTGCGTTCTGAACCTGATCGGATTCATCTGCATCGAGGTGTCCTACTTCAGCTACCACTCGCGGGGGTCGTTCTTCAACACCGTAGCCATGATGGGCTTCTGGTTCACCGGCATAATGCTGGTGTTCTACCTGTTTCACGTGTGCGAAAAGTTCCACAAGATTCCGTGGCTCAAGATAGAGATGTACTTTTGTGCGGCGTGGACGCTGCTGTACATGCTTGCGGCGTCGCTGGCAGCGGCCACCAACGCCGAGGCGTTCCAGGCAGCGGCGGTGAGTTTTGGAACTAAGCAGCATTTTTTGGGAATTTTGTAGAGAATAAAACATATTTTCAAATTTTCAGTTCTTCGGCTACTGCGCCATGATCGCTTACGGGTACGACGCATTCCTCAAGTATAAGGCGGTCAGCGCCGGCGAAATCGCTCAGGGAACCCGTTCCGTCCAGACGCAACAGCAGCAGCAGACAATCTCCACCGTGACCACTTACTAGGAAAAAAAAATCTGGGACCAAATCCACCAGGCCACGCATTGGCTCCACTCCACAACTCCACCCAGTTTACAATACAACTGCTTGTTTTAACGTTAAGAAAGCATAAATCAACCACGTGGATTGCTTGAGCTTAATACTAAGAATATTGTTTCCCTTGTTTAAGTTAAGTTTGTTATCCAGTTTTTAAATTTTCCGTTGCAAACATTTGCCATCCAGGTATTAACAATAACTACAAATCAATGTGTAATTAGCTTGAACTTAAATACTTATGAAACACCACCCAACGAAATCGTCCTCGTGCTGGTTTTAACTAACCGCTTTACATTCTGTTACTAGTGATTTCTACAGCGTATTACCCATTGTATACACTAAAAGCACCGTTTTAAAACAATCTTACAAACGTCCCGTCAACGTCAAATCATCACCACCGTGTAAACTGTATTGCCTTAGATGTGGTCTTGCAATTGTTAGAATAATACTGTACGTAAACGAAAAAGTCGATCCACCAAACATAGTTTATGTGACACACGTAGAAGATGCCGTACCGTAATATTGTGTGCTTTTCGTGACAAATCAACGAGTCAAATAAATTATATACACCATTAAATTAATGTTTTAACTTACGGAACCATCCATAAACCACGTGGACCCTTTTTAGTAATTTTTCTCCTCCCCCACTTCCTCCTCAATTTCCATGCAAAACAAATCATTTTTGTATGAAGCTTTTCATTGAAAAGATCAGAAAAATTCAAAAAAGTTTAAATTTTTAAGATTGAAAATAGGACCAATAGTTTCCGAAATATCGTCAGTTGAAAATTACAGGCTAATTTTGTTGCACACAGAGAAATTCATTTTCATTGGTTCGAATTCTTTGTGAACTAAGAACCAATTGTCCGATTTTCAAAAATTAATAAACTAAAATTTTCTTCTTTTTCTTCTATTCGCTGTATTTCAGCAACCAGAGGTCCAATCTTCAATGCCTTTTACATTTTTTTTTGTAAATTTACTGAACTTTTCGAAAAACAATTTTTAGGATTAGACAATCAAAGACATTTTTTTTTTTAATAAAAAAACAAGATTTTTTTCAGTTAAGGTGAAGCCGTTGATCATTTTCGAAGAAATTTGATCATCACTAAAAAATATTCTGTATTAAATTCAATTTAACGAATTTCAGCACCAAAATGAATCAGCATGTGCCGGTTGTTGCCATCTTGAAGCCACTGAAGGAATTTTTGATCTAAATCAATTGTGCTTCAAAATTTATAAAATTTTGTGGCACAGTCATTGACGTCTTAGTTGGCAATCATTGATTAATGACGATTTCCATAACTTTACAGGGAATGGGATAATCGTTAGGTACCAAAAGGTATCAACATGTTTGGGGCACTATTCTAAACAACTTGTTGAAGGAATTTTGTCAGAATATTGAAAGCGACGCAAAATTTATATCTTTGAACGAAAAATCATGACAACGATGGAAGTCTTCACGTTAAGGCTATATCTTGTAAATGGTGCACCTGATAAAAAAATGTGAAGTTCTTTTCGATTGCAAATTTGGTTTTACAGTAAGGCCGTTGCAAATATTTTTCAAAGTTTATGTCGCCCCCCGTCCCCCTCCCCCTCCTCCCCTTCTTTAAAAACGGTCCGAAAAATCAGAAGTTTGAAGTTTGAAGTTTGAAGTTTGAAGTTTGAAGTTTGAAGTTTGAAGTTTGAAGTTTGAAGTTTGAAGTTTGAAGTTTGAAGTTTGAAGTTTGAAGTTTGAAGTTTGAAGTTTGAAGTTTGAAGTTTGAAGTTTGAAGTTTGAAGTTTGAAGTTTGAAGTTTGAAGTTTGAAGTTTGAAGTTTGAAGTTTGAAGTTTGAAGTTTGAAGTTTGAAGTTTGAAGTTTGAAGTTTGAAGTTTGAAGTTTGAAGTTTGAAGTTTGAAGTTTGAAGTTTGAAGTTTGAAGTTTGAAGTTTGAAGTTTGAAGTTTGAAGTTTGAAGTTTGAAGTTTGAAGTTTGAAGTTTGAAGTTTGAAGTTTGAAGTTTGAAGTTTAAAGTTTAAAGTTTGAAGTTTGAAGTTTGAAGTTTGAAGTTTGAAGTTTTAAGTTTTAAGTTTGAAGTTTGAAGTTTGAAGTTTGAAGTTTGAAGTTTTAAGTTTGAAGTTTGAAGTTTGAAGTTTGAAGTTTGAAGTTTGAAGTTTGAAGTTTGAAGTTTGAAGTTTGAAGTTTGAAGTTTTAAGTTTTAAGTTTTAAGTTTTAAGTTTTAAGTTTTAAGTTTTAAGTTTTAAGTTTTAAGTTTTAAGTTTTAAGTTTTAAGTTTTAAGTTTTAAGTTTTAAGTTTTAAGTTTTAAGTTTTAAGTTTTAAGTTTTAAGTTTTAAGTTTTAAGTTTTAAGTTTTAAGTTTTAAGTTTTAAGTTTTAAGTTTTAAGTTTTAAGTTTTAAGTTTTAAGTTTTAAGTTTTAAGTTTTAAGTTTTAAGTTTTAAGTTTTAAGTTTTAAGTTTTAAGTTTTAAGTTTTAAGTTTTAAGTTTTAAGTTTTAAGTTTTAAGTTTTAAGTTTTAAGTTTTAAGTTTTAAGTTTTAAGTTTTAAGTTTTAAGTTTTAAGTTTTAAGTTTTAAGTTTTAAGTTTTAAGTTTTAAGTTTTAAGTTTTAAGTTTTAAGTTTTAAGTTTTAAGTTTTAAGTTTTAAGTTTTAAGTTTTAAGTTTTAAGTTTTAAGTTTTAAGTTTTAAGTTTTAAGTTTTAAGTTTTAAGTTTTAAGTTTTAAGTTTTAAGTTTTAAGTTTTAAGTTTTAAGTTTTAAGTTTTAAGTTTTAAGTTTTAAGTTTGAAGTTTTAAGTTTTAATTTTTAAGTTTTAAGTTTTATGTTTTATGTTTTAAATTTTAATTTTTAAGTTTTAAGTTTTAAGTTTTAAGTTTTAAGTTTTAAGTTTTAAGTTTTAAGTTTTAAGTTTTAAGTTTTAAGTTTTAAGTTTTAAGTTTTAAGTTTTAAGTTTTAAGTTTTAAGTTTTAAGTTTTAAGTTTTAAGTTTTAAGTTTTAAGTTTTAAGTTTTAAGTTTGAAGTTTTAATTTTTAAGTTTTAAGTTTTAAGTTTTATGTTTTATGTTTTAAATTTTAATTTTTAAGTTTTAAGTTTTAAGTTTTAAGTTTTAAGTTTTATGTTTTATGTTTTAAATTTTAATTTTTAAGTTTTAAGTTTTAAGTTTTAAGTTTTAAGTTTTAAGTTTTAAGTTTTAAGTTTTAAGTTTTAAGTTTTAAGTTTGAAGTTTTAAGTTTTAATTTTTAAGTTTTAAGTTTTATGTTTTATGTTTTAAATTTTAATTTTTAAGTTTTAAGTTTTAAGTTTTAAGTTTTAAGTTTTATGTTTTATGTTTTAAATTTTAATTTTTAAGTTTTAAGTTTTAAGTTTTAAGTTTTAAGTTTTAAGTTTTAAGTTTTAAGTTTTAAGTTTTAAGTTTTAAGTTTGAAGTTTTAAGTTTTAATTTTTAAGTTTTAAGTTTTATGTTTTATGTTTTAAATTTTAATTTTTAAGTTTTAAGTTTTAAGTTTTATGTTTTATGTTTTAAATTTTAATTTTTAAGTTTTACGTTTTAAGTTTTAAGTTTTAAGTTTTAAGTTTTAAGTTTTAAGTTTTAAGTTTTAAGTTTTAAGTTTTAAGTTTTAAGTTTTAAGTTTTAAGTTTTAAGTTTTAAGTTTTAAGTTTTAAGTTTTAATTTTTAAGTTTTAAGTTTTATGTTTTATGTTTTAAATTTTAATTTTTAAGTTTTAAGTTTTAAGTTTTAAGTTTTAAGTTTTAAGATTTAAGTTTTAAGTTTTAAGTTTTCAGTTTTAAGTTTTAGGTGTTTAGTTTTTAAGAAGATAGATAATTTTCAAAAGAATGGTAATTTTAGCAAGAACTTTGAATTTCAAAGAGATCTGCCCTTTTTTTATAAATGAGTGTTATTATTTTTTTTTTTCAAGAATCATGCAATCTATTGATTTTTTAATAGATTAAAACATTTGAATCTTCAGATTTTCATCCAAATGTTGGCGAAGATGGTAATTTTTACCCGATAAAAAAAAACTAGTGTGCGATATTCATAAAACAATAGATCCGGCTTTGTAGGTGTTCAAAATGGTTGCTTCTAACAACTGAGTTTATTTTTTTTGTTCTGTAAAACTTTTTCAAATTTGAGAAAATTAAAAAAAACACGTTTGATGTATTTAAAGTTCTAAAATTTATTAACACTTTTTACAGCTACATAAATCACATAAAATGGTAAATTTTGTTTATTGTCTTGTCCGTATCAATTTAAATTTGGTACTAATACTAAGTAAACATTTACTAAAGCTAATTTACCAGTTCTTTTCCGAGAAAGTTTCTAGTATGAAGTAGTTCTTCAGAGTTAAACAAAAAACAATCAACAAATCTGCAGTCGAAAGCTATCTCTCATTTTTCTTTTTGGAAGCAGCCAAGCATTTTAACATTGTTCATTTAAGCAGGGACTTGAACTACAAATTGACTTCATTTCCAATCCCACGGAATGCAGACCGTCCCGTCGGTTAGCACCGAGTAGTACGTCGTCACGTTGAGATGCACGTCAGCCAGCTCGAAACCTGCGGCTTCCGCGAGCAGCTTTTCCAGACACTCGATCATCCGGTCGGGCGTCACCGAATCGTCTTTGTTGAGCGACAGGAGGCGAAACTGTTGAACGCACCGCGCGTGCAGATCCCGCTCGACGTATTTGTGCAGATTGTACGATTGCTGTTTGTGCAGGGATTCCTCGAGGTGGTTGGTGAGAAAGTCGACTAGCAACACTCCCGGGCAGGTCGCCGGAACGATGAGCTGGCCGGTGGGGCTGACCATCAGGGGGCCGGCTTCGCTTTCGACCACAATTTCGAACTGGGACAGATCGGTCGGCCAACTTTTCGGGTACTTTGCCTTGCTGAGGTAATCGAGCAAGCTCGTGGTTATTTTACGCAGATGAGAAGCGTACGCCATGGCTTGCGCTTTGGGCATAAACTTGCGTCGGCCTACGCGAATGTTGCGTAGAACCTGCGACAAGGCGTGCTCGTACGCGGGCAGTTTGCGCAGGTGCGCGTCGTGCTTTTCCACGTTTTGGAGAAGCTGCGGTAGAGGAAAATCATTAAACAATTGAAAACCAATCAAAAGCAACGTTGACTCACATCCAACCAATTTTCCTGCACGTCCCCAGTAAACAGCATTATGTGTCCGTCCAAACTGACTCCGGTGAAGGACGCAAACACCACCACCCGATTCTTAACACCTGCAATCGCCTTCGGATGCAACGCCACCAAACGTTCGAGACTTTTCAAACACCCTCCAAAGTGCTCCGCGTTCCAGCCGCAGTCGTACACAATGTCCTTCGCCCCCATCAACTTCACCATCGATTCCCGCAGCTTTTCGTCCTCGTCCTTCATCTCCTGCAGTGCCCTCATCCGCACGGTCGCCGTAACCAAGTGTTTCCGTAGCCAATACTTGAGCGATTCGTTCTCCCGCGCTTTCTTCACCCGAAACTGAAAGATGTCGAACTCACTCTCAAACGGCGACTCCTCATCCTGCTCGGCTCGTCTTCGATACGTCTGACCACCTCCTCCTGTGCTGCTTGACCTTGACTTTTGTCCTCTGGAACTGCCGCCAGCCGTCGTCGTCGCCGCCGTCGAGACCATTTTCTCCACAAACTCCGTGGACAGATTGCACGATTCCAGTATCTTTCTCAGCACCAGCTTGGTGTCGGTCGTTCGTTCCATCTGAACCTTGACTAGCTTGAAGATGCCGCGGTGTTCCGGGGCGTTCGAGGCCCGCACGTAGAACGGGAGTATTTTCGGTGTCGAAGGAAGAACGCGCCGCTGGCTCAGCAGCGACTCCAGGTGGGCGCTCAGCAGTTTAAGGGAGTCTTCGTTGACCTGGCGCTCCTGCGGGTACCTCCCGAACAGGTCCGGATGGACGGCGAAGTAAAAGGGCCGCAGCGCCGTGGCCACCTCGGACGAACCGAGCGCTCGGTAGATTATGACAGCGTACGGATTGCGTGGCACACTGGAGCGTTAAAAATTCGATAGATTAAAGGCGTAGCGACAGATTGCCCTACCAACTTACCATCGTTTCAGGTAAATATTCATTATTTTGCACTATTTCGTTACTATCGCTAGAAGGTCGGTTCGTGCCCTCTTATCATGGCACAGGATGTCAACAAAAACAGTGGAAATTGCGCGTTTGACATTTGCGAACTTTTGGTGACTTTTGGGGTGACAAAAAATGCGATGTTTTTCTTGTTGTTGTTTTGAGAGAAGTACTAGATTAAGAAGTACACTCCTCTTGCTCGCTTATTTGGATTTGATTAGAAATTAAGCAATAATTTACTGAAAAAAGATATCATAAAATTGGGTCCATAATTGAAGCATGATATCCAGATTTTTAAGCGAAAATGGCGAAAATGGCGTTCGAATGATGAACGCCCGAAATGTCAAAATCACGCAGTGGTACTAACATTACGAAAAAAGTGTGCCATGTATGACAGCCACATTTTATTTCCTAATGTTGGCGCTACTGCGCGATTTTGACATTTGGAACGTTCACCATTCGAACGCCATCTTCGCTTAAAAAACCTGGATTATTATTCACAACGCCAAAAAACAAAAAAATAAAATATATTTCTGAAATTTCCAAACATTTTCATTGCCTTTATAAAAGTTTTTATGGCAAAAGAAAACTGGTTCAAGGTAAAATTGTAAAACACAGTACTAGAAATCGTTTTAAACAAGGCAATCATTCGATTTTCTTCAAATAAAGACATGCAGTGAAGTACTGAATAATTATTTTAATTTTATTCGAACAAAATGTGTTATTTTTTCCCATTAACATTACTACTCGCTGTAGTCGAGTTTGACAATACACTCAACCCCCGGTGGTTGGTCACTTTTTCGTTTGACACTTTTTTAGTTTGTACCCCGCTGGTTGGTCAAAGTCAAACTAAAAAGTGACGAACTGTCACTTTTTACACGGCGCTTACGCACACTATCAACACAAACATTTGGTTGTGTTTGTGAACTCCGTGTAAAAGGGGTGTCAAACTAAAAAGTGACCCCGTTCGTTTGACAACAGTTGGTGTCAAACCATCGGGGTTCGAGTGTAATATGGCGGCTGTAAAAAGGCAATTTTTCAAGTGCTAATACACGTAGAAAAATAAGGCATATTTGAATCAACAAATCGTTTTGTAAATTTGAAAATCAAGATTTTTGTTGAATCAACGCAAAACGTCAAAGCAACTTTTTCAAAACAACAAAAGATTTTTGTGGAATTAAGAAAATTAAGGTTTGATTCAACGCAAAATCGGCGTTGATTATAATCAACGTTGTTGAATCAAATCTCGTACAGGCTGATTCTACAAAATATTTTTCTGCGTGTAAATACAATACTTAAATACAAAATTTCTAAAATACTAAAATATTCATTTTTTTTTGCATTAAAATGATTAAAATGTTTTTTTTACATAAGGCTTTAGATTCAAGATTCAGATTTTTTAATTTCAAAAAATCAATTGATAAAGATTTCCTGTATTAAGGAATTTCTAAATTCAAATTTTGTACAATTTAAAAAATCAAGTAACGATATTTTTTCAATTCACCAATTTTCAAATTGAATAAAACTGACAATTAAAATTTTAAAGAATTATAAAATTAACAAATTATAATAGTCAAATGGTTAAAAATTTAACTAATAAGATATTTAAGTATTTAAGAATTGAAAAATTCAGGAATTGAAGAATTTCAGGAATTTATTCTTTTTTTAAATTTTACAATTAAGAATTTCAAGAACTTTAGGATTGAAGCATTTTGAAAAAGTCGTTTTTGCTAGTTCCGCATTAACTTTTCAATAAGGCGAATCCCTAAATATAAACAAGCAGCCTATCCCTTTCTTAGGGGAGCTGGGGGTAAGACGGCCAGGCGGGGTAAGACGGCCACCCCACTGTTTTACTAAGTATACTAATGAATATTACTAAAATGTTTAGCAATACTGTTCCTCATGCTAAATAATGCATATGGAGTCACCTTTGCCAAAAATATTGTTTGAAATAGTATAAAAATAGCTCAAAATAAACAAATAATTTTTGAACTTGAAACTGGATGTAATTTTCATAAATTACAACTTAGGCATTTTGTTAGATAACAATATTTTTCCTGTCTTCAAATATTTTTCATGTTAAATTGAAGTTTTCCCTAGATTATGTCCCTCGAAAAAGTTTAGAAAATGCGATGAGCTATTTACAAAAATTGTTTAAAAAATAATTTATTTGGGGGCAAGGCGGCCACCTCCTCCGGGGGTAAGACGGCCACCCGTAGTTTGTATATTTTAATTGATATAGGTTATATTTTTGACGGTTTTTGATTATTAAGACATATTTGTAAATAAGGAAAAGCATTTTCAATAAAACTATCCATTTTTAATCAAAATGCTGTTAACTACCGTTTCGACAACATTCTTTACTGGGATATAGCAAAACTTATTGAATAGTATGAAATCCTATCAAACTTTTCATAAAAATCGCTTATTTAATATTGTTTACATAATTTTGATTTACTTATTCTAATCAAAATACACAAACTAATTATTTTGCATCAAATTGTGTTTGTTTTGTAGTAAAAAATCACAGTTTTTCATAAAATGTGGTCGCAATAATATGAAATTCACTGAGCCAAAATATTAAAATTTTTAAACAGCATTTTTCTTCACATTTGAAACCTGATTTTTTCAACCAAAATAGTTACGATGTTCAGAGAAGTCTGTTCAACCAACCTTGTAGGAATTTGGGTGGATTTAGCAAAGTTATTGAGTTAATTTATAGCACTGGCCGTCTTACCCCACATGGGTGGCCGTCTTACCCCGCGTATTTCATATATATATGATTTCAATTATTTTTTTAAAATTCCTGAAAAGTATTGAAAATTGGTTTTTAGACTAACTAATTTATGTCATTTCTATAATGGACTAGTAGTAGAACAATATGTACGTAATTTGAGATCAAAATAATCTGTTGTGTAAATTTTATTAGACTTCTCCCTTAGGGTGGCCGTCTTACCCCCATCTCCCCTACTCAACGTGAACTGTCACTAGAGCAAGTGGGATAGATTGTTTATTTACGTCTACAAATTAGCCCTGTTGAAAGGTTAATGCAAAATTTTGAAATCCTGAGTTTGTGTTTTTTTTTGTTTTATTATTTTTAATTTTTTTTCTCCCAAGAACCCCAAGCGCGCACACCGTCCAAAACTAGAGACCCTTAAATAGGGAGACTGGTCAGACTTGGGTAAATCGATCTGGCAACGTATATTTTGAGCTTGCCAACACTGCCAGGTTTAGCTGTTCATAAAGGCAAATGCTCGTTTGGATATGTCAAACTCGTGTCTGTTTGGATACGTCAAATTCACTTCGACCAGTCTCCCTATTTAGCGTCCCTATCCAAAACGACAGTCAACTTTTTTTGGTGGAGTCACGAAAAGCATGCGCAACATTTCTTGTCCGCACTCTTCCGATCTCCATACTTAGCTAACGGACATTTTCTTTCTTTTCCATTACACCGCAAGCAAAAGAGAGGTTCAAGTTGGTTGGTTTGATAGCAGTTTTATTTTTTTTTGTTGTTTTTTTTTGCGTTGCTCTAAAATCTTTTCTAAACATATTCCTCACAATAACAAATATCAGGTACGGTAATTTCGCGTATTTCTCACATCACTAGTTTTTCTTCCGGTTTTTTCTTCTTCCATGTTAATTTGTTTCCCTTACTTTTCTACTTGAAATTATAAGAAATAGATTTAGAACTAGTTTTGTCAAAACGATCTTTTTTTTTTTGTTGATGTTGTTTTATTTTTTCTCACACAAATCAAAGCCAATCAAAACTGCTATCCCGGGGCAAAATGACAAGAATGAGGGGGGTATTCGTTTGAAGAGTTGTTGTTGTTGGTTTGGACTGATTGATTCCACTGCATTGTTAACTCTATGGTGTTGGTCACGCGGGACCAAACGTTTTTTCTTTAAAGGGGGGAATTTGAAATTCTACTGCTTGGAACGCGCGGTTACGCGACGATTTACGTCATTTGGAAGGATTAAACTTGGCTTTGATTTGTGGCGAATCTCCGCGTGGTTGACAGTTTTCAGGGCACGCTTTAAGGTGTTGTGCTACGACCCTTGATTTCTGTTGTTTTTACTAAATTGCCGTTTTTATTAGTTGGTATTTTCTAACGGCTTGATTTTGTTTTTCGTGTAAATAACAGGTACTCTGAAGTAATTGTTTTCTCTCTCTCTCTCTGTCTCACTTCCTCTGTTAGTGTAGTAAAGTTAAAAAGAATGACTTTCAGAACCAATAAAATGTACGAGACAAATGCTAGCCTGCCGACTCTTGTACGACACTAATGCAATAAAAACTCTTTTACTCTTTTTGTTTTAGTACGAACCGTGTGTGGCAGTCAGTGTCGTGTCTGTCCAAAATACTGAAGATACAAAACTAGAGATTGCACTTATAAGAAAAAATAGACGGAAACTAACAGAGACTGGAAGGGGTGTGCGCGACTGCGCAACAAAACAAAATCGGAGGAGGAAAGTTTAACAAATCAACTCTCCTCGGCGTTAGTTTATCTTCTTCTTCTTTTTTGTTTGTTTCAGTTATTGATAGAGATCACAATTCGTTTTTTATGCCTGAATTCACATGTTTGGTTGTTGTTTTGTGTCCAATTTTTGTCTTCTTCTGCTGGATGTTGTTTTTTTGGACTCGTCTAATGCGCGTCTTAGGGGGAAACCCAACGGGCTGCCGGTTCAAATTTGCGTACCGGAGATTCTGAGGTTCGTCATTTGGCGGGATGTTGCGTGCGTGTATGTGTGACGAGTTACACAAATTTGAACAACTTGTTTCCCTGTTGGCAGCGCCGTTTAAAATCCGCCCAAGACGCTTAGACCTGCTTCTCTCCTGCTCTGCCTTTCTTGAGGCAAACTAATTTTACTAATCGACAAATCTGCGATTTTATCACTTTTCACCCTCGGAAAGATTTGTTTTGTTACGCTGAAGGAAATCTACCTTTGACCTTCAACCAGAAATTCTGAATCAACTCAAAAGTTGGCATTTCTCAAAAGATCGAAAATGGACTTCCATTCAAATTAGGGTGATCAGAGTTCAAAAATCTCAGATTTTATCAACGGAATGTCGCCAACGGCGACAAAACGAACTAGTTGATTGCGTTTTGCGTTCGTTTTGTGTTCTTTCAAGAGCGCTCTCTCCTCTTCTTAAACGAAGAGTCACCGCCCTTCTCTCCATTCTTCGCGCTAAGAATTGTCCTAGAAAAACGCGATACTGCAAAGTTTACCTGTTCCGTCAAAGAAATCGTTTAAATTTCCCAAAACCCCAAATTATAAAAGTAACGCGAACAACGCGATCCCCTTTGCAGCAGCGCACTTTTGCGTGAACAATTTATCTTCTTCTTTATTAGGCTAGACGAAATTATGTGTGCTGTTTTGGGCGAAAGATTTGTTCCTATTTCCGGCGCGACACGCGCATTTGAAGTGTTAAATGCTTCAGCCAAGCTGAAGTGCGCTTGATTTGCTCGCATGAAACAGGATCGAATCATTCGGCCAACACGCTACCATTGAACAAAATTAACCAAATTAGACTCTGGACTAAAGAAGTGTGTGTGGAATAGACGAAACTTGCGCCGATCGGTCAAATCGCCCTAAAATTTCACGAATTGACCAGATGTTGAGTTCTGACCTTTGCGATTCTTCCCGATCGAGCGCCCAGCTTTCATCTCTTTTACTCTGAGTAGAACCAAAACTAAATTTAGTGTTGGCAAACGCTCAATGAAAACATTGCTAACAATTTTAGTGAGAACGGAAAACTAACACAATTGATGGAAAAACAAAGTCTGAAACATCTAGTACCGTGAGTTGGACGACGATGCTTGGAAACCACAAGCGAGAGTCAATCCGGGGACATTGCGCGCGCAAGTCTTGCTCTCTTTCGTGTTTTTGTTTGTTTGTTCTAAAACATTTCTCCTCTTCTCTAGAGTGTAAACTTTCAAGTTTCCTTTATTTCGTTTGCTGTAAAAAAACCTCATTCCCACCGTTTTGTTGCTGGCGTTGCGCGCTTTCTGGCCGCGTAGAAAAAATCTATCTCTCTCTCTCTCTGTGTTTATATTTGCAGTGTTCCCAGTACTACTACTCGCTCCGAGTTTCCGCGGCGGTGCAGATGAATGCAGAAGGTGTGTGTGTTTTGGTTGTTGTTCCACTAAATAACTAATAAAGTCCTGCAGTTTTTCGCTTCGCGCACGCGCGCCACTTTGGACGAACCTGTTTGCCTTTTCTTAGTGTTGTTATTATTCTGCAAAGGACCTCTTTGATTTCACCTCAATTTTTCCCACGAAAAAAGTGTGTGTGTGTGTCTATTTACAAGAACCGTCTCTTTAGGGTTCGCCCTTCCCGAGGACGCGCGCGCGCATATTCCTCAGCGATCCTACCTTGTTGCTTCTCCTTAATCAGATAAAAAAGTTACGTGTGTTGATGTTGTGTTATTCTAGTCCTTGCTCGCGCGCACACAACGCGATGATTTCCTCTTCTGTTCTGCTTCCCATCCACGCGATCGACGTTCATTCCTAAATCTCCTCGTGCACTCGATCTCCACGCACTGGTCTTCCGCACTCACTCGTCGCGCGCGCACGCGCAGCTTGTTCAAGGGTTCTTCCGGTTGCTCAAATTCATCGATAACTGCCGCTGAGGCTGCTTCTCTCTTTCTCATAGAACGATCTTTAAAAAGTTGGTTTCACCCTTGCTTCCTTGAACAAAATTTCTCTGTAATAATTTGAAGACTCCATTTCTCTCTCTCTCTCGCTAGTAATTAAATCCTTGTGTAACTGTGTGTGTGTATTACAGCGCGCGCACGGAACCGCCGTGACCCCACAGCGATCTGCCCCGGTCCGAAAACGACTCTGTGTCTCTCTTGCTGCGTTTGTTCGGCGCGCGCGTCGACGCGCGCTCCTCCTCTGGTCGAGGGTTAAAAAATCTTCGGGGCAGCCGCGGCTGGACGTTTCTTGTTCGTGTTCCTGTTGTTCTTGATGTTGCTGCTGTTGCGGAGGATCCGTGGGGCGGCACTCTCGTTCTGCGCGCGCACTGCTGTTTATTCTAGGGATGTGTGTTGTTGTTGCTGTTGTTGTTTATGTAATTGTATGGAGAAGTTCGGGGCGAGGGGAGTTGGTAGACTTATTTGCTAATGTTTTGCTCCTCCTGTGTGCTGTTCGGGTCATCCGGCCGGGGCACGTACAGGGCCGGATCGATCACCTTGGGGATGGGCTTGATCTCGGTGCCGAGCTCCTTCTCGATGCGGTGAAGATCGAACCGATCTTCGTAGGTGATTAGGTTGATGGCGATACCTGGAAGGGGGAAGAGAGAGACAAATGTTATGAAGACTAGTAAATAAAATCAGTTTTACAGATTAGTGCAATGAAGAACGTGCGTGTAAAGCTAAGTATGCAGATCGGAAGGAACGCGGTCAAGAAATGTTGAGCATTCTTTTCGTGACCCCCCAAGAAAAGTTGACAGTTTGATATGAGCGCGTTTGACGGTGTGCGCGCTTGAGGTTTTTTTTTCGGAGATAAAACTAAAGAGATTAAAACGCCTATTCAAAAAAATTTACAGCAATTATATTTAAGGCCGTTGCAAATATTTTTTGAAGTTTATGTCCGTCGGCTCTGATCAAAGTCGAAAGGGGGGGCAAAAAAAATTAAATTACAAGCCAAGGTTTCAACATTTAGACGCATTTTACACGCGCCCGGATGCTTTCCAATCATGAGTTTTCAAAATATCGAGGTATCAACTTTTCGTCGGACTGTACATTGGTATTTCATGAAAATTTAAAATGTTTTCAAAGGAGTTCAAACATGATAAATATGATAATAAAGGCAAGAAAATGCATTTCAACTTGTTTTCAGTTAATTAAACTTTAATTTTCATTAAAATTTGGAAGGGGTGTACCCCATTTGGCATAATGGACATTTGGCATAACGGGTTTTCAAGATGGACGTTTGGCATAATTGGTCCAAGACATCAGGGACGTTTGGCATAATGGACATTTGGCATAATGGACATTTGGCATAATGGACGTTTGGCATAATTCGTTCAAAAACCATCAAGGACGTTTGGCATAATGGACGTTTGGCATAATTATTACTAGCTTTTTTTTTTTTTTGTTAAGTATTTGTCATTTTCACGAAAAAAATGTACATTTTTTACCTTTTTTATATTACTTTAAGAGATTATCATTTTTTTCTATAAAAAATTAGGTATCTCTATATTGTTTCCCCAATAGTCAATTCTTTCCTTTTTGAATAATTCACAATAAATGTTTTCAATGAAATTTTGATATTTTTATTAAATAATTAGTATAAAGAAGAAAATATCTCTTGTTAGCTTAAGATTTTTCCCCTTTCAATATAATTAGCAGTAATTTTTTAAATGAAATTTTCCCTTTTATATGAAATTCATGATGAGAAAAATCACTTCAAATTTTCGACAATTGAGCTTTTATAATGCAATTTTACCTTCTTTTGATCAAAATTTTACTTGAAGAAGGAAATCTCTAAATAAATTCACATTTTTCCCTTCTTTTTCGAATTTAATCTAAAGAAACCCCAGAACTGGGCAGCACTCATCCGACACGAGACTAGCGGAAAGATTCACAGACACAGAGAACACAGTTCTAGATGACCGAGAGAATTATGCCCTCGAGTCCATTTTCAAGAAAAAGTTCATCCTTCAAAACAAAAAGTGTTCTCTACGGGACTGAACCAGAGACCTTTAATAGACTAACTCAATGACTAAACTGCCTTGGCCACAGCAGCTTGGTGACACAAGAGTAGTCAGATTTCGATGTATGACTCTTGTTCGTTCGTTTTCGTTTTCGTTTTACGGAGCAAGGTGGGGGGCGCGGCCTCAAGTCAGTCCAAGTCCGGTTTCTTGTGGAAAAAAGGGTAGTGGCCGAACTAGTATTGCATACCAAATGAACACCACCGGAAGATATAGGGGATCGGGAGGGGGAAGGTGAAAGAAAATTAGTGTAGGTGTGAGTAGTAAGAATTTGGATGACTTGAGCAGTTTCGTTAATCTAACTTTAAAACTGAATATAGGAAATCTGAAATTATTATTCAATCAAAAACTCAATTGAGATTTATACAAAGGGAACCTATGATGTATTTCAAATCTAAAGGTAATCAAATAAATTAACTGGAAAATGAAAGATGAAAACTAACTTGTCAGGGGCATTTTTTTCTGGACCCCGTCCTGTCGCGTCCGTCAGTAGTCTTGTCGTACACTGCAACTAACTTTAATTTAACTAATCATTTATGTCCAATTATTCATTTCAGAAAAACTAACTAACTTGAAACAACAACCTCAACTAAACTGTCTGAAAGTAACTTGAATCTCAAATCCCCGAAATTTTAATTACAAAGCCAAACATTTCATTGCCCATTTTTGAAACCTGTCTTGCTGCTTCCAAAAACAATAAACATTAATGAAACGTTCATATTTTACAAGTTGAACACTCGTTGTTAAGACGAATATTTCGTGCCTTCCATTTCATTAGGGCACACAAGCTCTGCAAACAAGAGTGTATCCCTATCATACCTTATGTAAACTATCATTTGAGTGAAAGAGACACAATCCTGTTCACACTTGTGTGTCCTTTTGAAATGTTAGGCTCTATTTGATCGTCAAAACTCCAGTAGATCCTCGATTCGCAACAATGATCGATACAACCATAATCCGAAAACCGTTAGTTCAACAGATTAACGAATTTTGTCCGATATCATTTCATTATTGATTGATCGAGACTCTATGGATTTTTTGACAATTCAGAATGGTTAGTATACCACTTCAATTGAAATCAGAAATTCTGATAGCATTACTAAACTGGCTTACACATAACTGAAGTCTGGAATTATTAAACAACCTAGAAAAAGTTACAAAAAACTAACTATTCCTCCCCATTATCAAACAGTTTTAAACCTGTTTCTAACAGATTTTACGAACAAGAATATTGAGACTCGAATAAAAAATTTCAATATCTTGTAATTTTACATATTATAAAAGCTGTGATTTCTATCAACACAAGTATATAAATATAAAATAAATGTGTGATATATATCAACATCGGAAACCATCTTGGCAAATAGCCCTGAAACGACGGCAACGTGTGGTTCCATCTCCAGGGGATTTCGATGTATGACTCTTGTTGCAGATTTACTGTTTCAATTAATTAATTAAATTAATTGTTTTGCAGGTGTGAGTTGATACCATTATTCTATCGAGTTTAGCATTGAGCTCTCTTTAAATTTTGATGGAATTATACTCTCGATCCTGTATTTTGGGTGAATGGATGTCGATGTTGCTTTTCTTTAAATATTTTGCAATTAAGTTTTTTTATTCAATTTTCCCATCATTTTTTAAATTTAACTTGAAGAAGGGAAATTCTCTTATAGATGTTGTCTTTAAACATTTATATAATTTCTGCACATTTTTTCTCTGTTGGTTTAATTTTTGCAATAAAGTTGTTTATGGAATTTCCCTTCTTTTATTTATTCAATACTAATCTTAAAGAAGGGACAACTGCCCAAAAAAATAAATGCTGATTATTTGATATTTTTAAGAGAGGTAGGTGAAAAACATAAAAATTTTGCGATAGTCAAACATCCCTTCTAAAAGTTGAATTTAAAATAAAAGAAGGGAAAATTTCATAACTCATTTGTCAAATATTTAAAGAAAGAAAAAATGTACATCCCTTATTAAGGATGGATATTAAAGAAGAAAAAATTGCATAAAAACAATGATTGCAAAATTTTGAAAAAAAAACAAACTGCACATTTTTTGAGAGATTTTACCTTATTTTAGCTTTAAAATAAAAGAAGAGCAAATTGATTTAAAAAAATTAAATGCATTTCGTTAAAGAAGAGCAAAATGTACATACATTCTTTAGGTTGAATTTGAAAAAGGATGGAAAAGGGTAAACAGTATAAAATCTTTATTGCTTAATTTCAAAGACTGGCAAAACTTACATCACTTTGTTAGGTTGAATTTAAAATAAAAGAAGGAATAATTGAATACAAAAAATTAGCTGCAAATTATTTCAAAAGAAGACAAATCTCAATATTATATATTTATGAAAAAAATGCATTTTATATTTATGAAAAATTGCATTTTCAAGCTTTATTAAGAAAAAAAGGAAAAAAAAATACATCTATTTGGAAGAAAATGACAAAGATACTAGGTTTCTTGAAAACAAAAATCATTTTTAAAGTAAAGTTATCCGCTTAGAAAAAAGGAAAAAAATAGCTAGCAAAAATTATGCCAAACGTCCTTGATGGGTTTTGAACGAATTATGCCAAACGTCCATTATGCCAAATGTCCATTATGCCAAACGTCCCTGATGTCTTGGACCAATTATGCCAAACGTCCATTATGCCAAACGTCCATCTTGAAAACCCGTTATGCCAAATGTCCATTATGCCAAATGGGGTACACCCAAAAAAAAAACATGCTTGATTCGAAAAAAAAAGTTCTCCGATTGGGCTCAAATTTATCTGGGGGTTCCTTGACCGAAATAATTAGACCCGTATTTTTTTGTTTGGCCATTAGGGTGACCTACGCCGTGGTAGGGTGGTCCAAAAAATGACCATTTTCGTCACCGCTTTTTTCAAAAAATCATATCTCCGCGCCATTTCATCCGATTTAAGCTGTCCTAGACGCAGAAGAAAGGTGATTAGTTTGGCTATTTGGGAAAAATAGTAAAAAGTTTCAAAAATCTAGCTTAACATTTGAAAAGGTCGTATGAAAACTTAAAATGCTGTTTTGAAGGTCTCGGGACCAAAAGGCCTATGTCTGAAAATATTTTTATCGGATTCCTCGGAAAATTTCACATAGCATATCAAAAAATTGTGAAGTTATGTTTTCAATACTCTGAGATACGATTTTTTGAAAATAAAAACTGGGGTTTTCGACGCGCCACGCGCAAAAAGGGAAAAATGACGAAAACGGGAAAAAATCGACTTTTTTCCACTAAAACTGCGATAACTTGAAAATTTCAGCGGTAACCTATGCATCTTAGGGTACCAAAATTTTCGAAATTAAAATACGCAACTTTTGGTACCCTAACACGCTGAAATTTTTAAGTTATCGCAGGGTTCAGTGGAAAAAGTCGTTTTTTCCAGGAAGGTGCTGTGTCCTATCCCTCGCCTAAACCAGACCAAAATCCATGATAAAGCTGTCAGACCAAATCTGTCAGACCAAGACTGTCAGACCAAAGAGCAAAAAGTAAACAATCTTGGTCTTCGACGTAGGTGCACACAAATCAAGAAAAGAAAATTTGAAAAAGAATTTTAATTTTCCAATTCAATTACTGGTTTTGGGCTGCAAAATTTAATATACGCAAGAAAATGTTTAAACAGTGCGGCGTCCTGCACACCGACAATTAAATAAGCAGTTAGACGCTTTATTTTTTCACTTTAATTTTTGATCGCGTTTTCGGTTTACACCTTAACAATCTTGAAATTATTTATACGGATTTGTGATTTTTCTCGTTCAATCATTCCCTTGTTTTTTTCCCATTTTCGTCATTTTCCCATTTTTGCGCGTGGCGCGTCGAAAAACCCAGTTTTTATTTTCAAAAAATCGTATCTTAGAGTATTGAAAACATAACTACACAATTTTTTGATATGCTATGTGAAATTTTCCGAGAAATCCGATAAAAATATTTTCAGACATAGGCCCTTCGGTCCCGAGACCTTCAAAACAGCATTTTAAGTTTTCATAAGACCTTTTCAAAAGTAATGCTAGATTTTTGAAACTTTTTACAATTTTTCTCAAATAGCCAACTAATCACCTTTCTTTTGCGTCTAGGACAGCTGAAATCGGATGAAATGGTGCGGAGATATGATTTTTTGAAAAAAGCGGTTTTTGCAAAAAATGACGAAAATGGTCATTTTTCGGACCACCCTAACACGGCGTAGGTCACCCTAATGGCCAAACAAAAAAATACGGGTCTAATTATTTCGGCCAAGGAACCCCTAGAAAAATTTGAGCTCGATCGGAGAACTTTTTTTTCGAATCATGCTGTTTTCGTGGGGAATTGCTGTATATACGAAATAAGGAATTAATTATTAAAAATACCCAAAATAATAAAAAAGATATTCCTTAACTGATAAACCTTCAATTCTAAAACATGAAATGCTAAAATTATAAAATTATAGAATTCTAGAATTAAAAAATATAAAAAATTTAAGAACTTAAATTTTTTTTTTTTTTTTAGAAAAACATTTAAAAATATGTGTGCCACCTTATTTTAAAATAAGGCTGATAGGCGAAAGTCCGGTATGTTTGGCAGGTTAAACACTCGCTCCCTCCGAACTCCATCCAATTTGCTGTTTTTCACAACTGCTGTTTGCTGTTTTTAAACAACAAATTTTGCTTAACTTTTGATAGAAACATGCTTGCTCACTTCTTATTGAGCTATTTACAACTCGATTTCGGTTGAAAACACTTTTAATGAGCTGTAATCGAACGTCAAAGTGCTGATATGTCAACATTAGACGCACGCTGGAATTAGATGCTGTTCCCCTACAAATATTTTTAAATGTTTTTCTTAAATTTTTAAATTCAAAAACCCTGAAATTTTAGAATCTTAAAAGTTCTTAAATTTTTAATTCCTAAATTCTTAATTTATAATTCAAGTTTTGTTTATTTTTTTTATTTTTCAATAAGGCCGTTGCAAATATTTTTCAAAGTTTATGTAGCCTGTAAACATGAACGAAAAGTCAAAGTCGCTCGCGGCTCGAGTCGGGGTTCGATCCCCCGTCCTTTGGATCGGCAAGCAAAAATGCTAACCACTAGGCCATCGCGGCTTGGTGAGCTATGACTGGAATTAGGAATACTGTTACTGTCAACTATATACGCGTTGGGTCCTTGTCCATTTGACAAGGGTTCGGAAGTTCTAAATAACGTTTAAATCCGATTGATGCAAACGTTTTTCAGGGCGGGGCTTGTCGATAAAGCTGAAGTACCTCGCGCTCGGCTAGCCAGCGTAGAAATGGGTCACCGAAGCTCGGCAGAGCTAACACCTTCCAAATGCCTATGCGAGTTATTTGCATGTATAGAATGTAGATCTAAAAATACATGGAATCAACTCAATTTGTAAGAAGCGACCGCGTGGTCCCGTTTGGTTGGTAGCACACACACACACACAGTGATTATTTTTTCATTCTAATTTACTATTTCTGAAGCCCGAATTCAGAACCATCATTGACAGTCATTGCCCCAAAAGTGAAAGACACCATCTACCACCTTAAGCTCAACAATCAAAAATAAGAGCGATTTTTTTTTTTCTCCTGATTCGATTATCCGAAGTGAAATTTTTCCGAGGCCTTCGGACAATTGAGTCTGGACTGTAAATCTTTTTTAAAATCGTATTTTTTTTTCAAAAATAAAAATAAATTTCAAAGCGCTTTTCGGTTCAGCTTGGTATGGTAAACAAACCCATAGAAAAAAATCCTGTGAAATTTTCCCGGAAAATGGTCAAGATTTTCGAACATTTTCATTTTTTCTTGTCACCCTTAGGGCCATCCATAAACTACGTAAACACTTGCACGGATCATTTCCGATTTCAAGGGTGGTGAACAGGAGACTCCCAGGATTTGATCCCTGATTGCAGGGGTTCGAGGTTATGTTTAGTAGTATTCAAAACTCACCGAGGTGTCCGAAACGGCCGGATCTGCCGATTCTGTGCAGATAGGTCTCCGCCATCTTGGGGAAATCAAAGTTAATCACAACGTTCACAGCCTGCACGTCGATACCGCGCGTGAAGAGATCGGAGCAGACGAGGTTCCGGCACAGCCCGGACCGGAAGTCGTGGAACACGCGGTTCCGGTGCGCCTGCTGCATCTTGGCGTGGATGTAGTAGCAGCAGTAGCCGAGCTCGGTGATCTTTTTCGCCAGCAGTTCGACACGCTGTGTCGAATTGCAGAAGATGATCGACTGGTTGATCTGGAGCTTGGAGAAGAGCGTGTTGAGGCAGTGCACCTTCTGCCGCTCCTGCACGAACGCGTAGTACTGGGTGACACCCTTGAGGGTGAGCTCCTCCATCAGGTTGATCTCGTATGGCTCGCGCAGGTGCTTCTCCATGAAGTTCTTCACGCTCAGTGGGAATGTCGCCGAGAACAGCAAAATCTGGCGCTCTTTTGGCAATTTCATAATGACATGATCCAGCATGCCCTTGAAGTCTTGCGACAGCAGCTTGTCCGCTTCGTCTAATACTAACATACGGCAGTTGGCCATATTCGCCACCTCCTTGTCCATCAGGTCCAGTATACGGCCGGGCGTGGCGATGATCACTTGAACTGTTGGCGAGGGGGGGGAGGCGAGGAAACGCATTAGTGTCTCTGTATTAGATCTAGTAGTGGGGATGAAGTTTTGTGCTTGGAGTGGGTTCAGTTAATTTGGCAATTTGGGTTTTGCATCAATGGTGCCCCCGAAGGGCATCTCAATGGCTGAGAGATTTATCATCATTTTAAGAGTAAAGGGGAAGCTTATCTGTAATGGCGACTGAATCTTACCTTTCTGATATATTCTCATAATATCATCCTTGAGGTTGGTACCACCGGTGGTCACCATCACCCGGATATGCATGTGCTTCGCGAGTTCGATGCAAATCTGTGACGTTTGCAGTGCCAGCTCGCGCGTCGGCACGATGATCAGCGCCTGGATGTAATCCTTGGTCGGATCGATCTGCTCTAGTACAGGGATGCTGTACGCGCCCGTCTTGCCGGTACCGTTCTTGGCCCGCGCCAAAATGTCCTTACCCACTAGTGCGATCGGGATGGCCGCCTCCTGGATCGGTGAGGGCTTCTCCCATCCCTTCTCGAAGATGCCCATCAGCAGCTCGCGCTTCAGGCAAAACTCCTCAAACTCGTTGCCTCGAGTATCCGTTACATCCTGCGAAGAGGGGTAAGAACATCGTTTTACTCTTATTCTCGTAACTACCAGACTTGCGTACTTACACTAGTCTTAATCCTAGTATCTTTGGGCGGTAGTTTGAGTTTGGCTTTCCATCCCATGTCGTCCACTTTCTCGCTGTAAACGATAAGAAATGAAAGAAAAACAACACACTGATAAGTGTCTGCCCGTCCGTCCGACCGCTGCTAGAGCTGATAAGAAGGTGCCCTTACCCCTTCTGGCCGAGGTGGTTGTTCGAATTCAGCGTTTCAGTCATCATGGTGATTGTAGTAGAGTGCGTTTTAGAGCTTGGCTTATCCTCTACTGGTAGTTTGCTTCTACGTTTTTTGTTTTGTTTTACACTTAGGCTACAAATTCACTGAATCTTCTTTTTCTTGATAGTATAAAAACAACTTGGTTGGTTCTTCCTTCGCTCGATCTCTCTCGTGTGTTTCAGCTTTGCGTTTTAAAATTACTCCTTATGGTTTAATGTAGCTTACACTTAAGTTTGATTTATTCACACTACTTTTAAGAGTTTGTTTTTTGCTTGTTTTACGCTTCTTCGTAGACTTCTCTGTGTGTGTGTGTTATCTCGGTAGCATTTGTTTAACGTTCCAATTCCACCGCGCGCTCGCAACTGACTCGCACACAATGACGCGCACACTTTCAACTTGATTTTTACTTGTGGTATTTTACAGCTAATATATAAATAATAAATTAAAAAAGTCTTGCTCTCTTCACCTCCCACCAAATTCTTTTTTTCTTTTCGCCTTTGTGTGTTTCACTGTGTGTCTTTTGCTATCACTTGTAAAAACTTTTTTTTCTCTTCCCTTTTTTCAACACCATGCACTTTGAGTAATTACGCTTAATAAGTCTTCTTCTTCTTTTTTTCTGTACAATTGAAACGTGAGCGTGTGTATGTGTGTTGCGCGAGAGAAAAACAGCTGACTCACACACAGCGCGGACCGTCCGTCGAACCGTCGCCAAACTCCTTCTGCGACACAAAACCGTCGAGAAAAAGGGGCTAAAGTCTGTAATTTTTTTTTTCTTGTGTTTTACTCGATTCGACAGAACGCTTCTGGGATTTGTTCAGAGGATCACAGTTTGCTGCTGCTTGCACTCATCCGCGGCGGAGAGCTTTGCGAGTTGTAGGAAACTTGTGGTTTTTGGCCGGAAGGCGGCCACACGCACCAAAACTGGGCGGCCGGGGAGGGGGATCCGCGACCTGCGCTGCGCTTGTGGTTGCCACCAATTTTGGATCTGAAATTGAGTTGCAACACAAAATACGGTTAGAGTTTTTCTTATCGCGTGTTGCAACGGGGGACGCAATCGTCATGTGGGCAAGTGTACACGACCGTTATCAGTTTGTGAAGTAACCTTCATGCATTTTCTGATAGCAGATTTCAATGGTGAACACAAACATTACATTTTGATACAGCGGAAAATCTTAAGAAACATTTGTGCAGTATAGTATTGGAATCGAGAGTACACCACTTATTGTAATGTTATTTTACTATAGATTCAATTACTTTCTATAGCAGCGCTGACAGGAAGGCACACGGGCGGGGCTGCTCAATCCAGTCGAGCAAATTAAAAAAACGCATTAGATTTGACAATTGGTTGAGTTTTGCCTTTTATAACCATGTGCGGCGTGTACCTTCCAGAGAAACGGACAATAGCTTGAATGGCACGATATCTGGTGAAAACTTAAAGAGATTGTCCATGCATTGCATTGTAACTCGGAAGGTATAGGGAATCAACTACCAACATTTCATTACAAACATTGGTAATACTGTAACAGTCCAGACTCGATTATCCGAAGATCTCGAAAAAAACTGAAGTAGTTATGCCGTGACATAACCAAAGTGGCATTAAATAACGTAGTTCATGTTAGTTCAGTTCATCGAAAGATAGGGCAAATATACCATTTCTCATCGCATTTTTAAATTATCAGCCTATTAAATAACACGTTGACTTTTAACTGAGCCACGTATTGTAAACAAACATTCTATCCCGTTGGTCAAGTGACAAAAACAGAGAATTTGCTAGCAAAATGAGCGCTTCCCAAACACCGACGGGAATGTCACGTACCTAGATTGCATAGAAACTGGACACCGAAAAAGCGCTTCCCTAACACGGATGTGAACTTCAAGTACCTAGAATGCATGAAATATTCATCCTTTCAATAAAACTAACAACAAGTTTTTTGACGAAGAACTATCTAGGGAGTAGCAATCAATAATTTCGCGAAGTGAAATGAAACGCCTGAAGGTGAAACACCCTTTCCCATTTCGGGACGAGCTTTTCAAGTACCGTCAGTGGGAGTGACATTGGGTCTGGGGGGTGAGATTGAGTCAAAGTGATTTTTTACGGATTTTACCATTTCTCAGGTTCTTCTCAATAAAACTGAATCCTGATAAAAGGGTTGTGTAGGGGACATCTTATAATGACTTCGCTGAAAATATCTCCTAGAACAAATCCTGTTATTTTGGCAGCTGTCTAAAGTTAGGGTACGTTTATCAGCAAAAAATGACCTCTCGAAAAATCATTTTTCTAATATTTTTGTTTGAATTGCTCGAAAACTACCAAAAGTTTTGAAAATGCTCACTTTAAACATTGTAGCGTGTCAATACGATTCCCTCGAACAAGAAACACTGTTGGATAACTTGTTTTTACCATATCGTTGTATTTGAGCATCATTTTAGTTTCATTTGACCCAATGTCACCCCTTCTAAGGGGTGAGATTGGGTCAATTTTCAAACTATTGGCATTTAAGGTAGTGTTCATCAAAATCCACCATATTTTGGGAAAATGTTAGTAAACTATCTATGAACAAATCTACGTAGAAAAATTTTGGATTTTATTTAAATTGTTTTTGTTATTAAGAAATTACGAGAGGTGTATCGTTTTTTGACCCATAGTCACCCCCACTGACGGTATCTAAAGTTCTTCGTCATGATGGTTTTCCTTGTAGCATTTACCCTGCACCTTTTATTCTTATAGAGCGGGTTTAGCCCCGTTTGTAAGTTTTTTATGAATCATATATAGAAGATACAGGGGTTGGACAAAGTGATCGCGTCAGGCAAACATTTGTCAAATTTCAAATATGCCCTTAATTTTTCGAAAAATGAGCCAATTTTGAAGCTTTAACTCTAGTTGGGAGTTGAAAAACCACCGATCGCCAAAATATAGACGAGTATTCAACACCACTGGACAGTCGCTTGAAGCGGAGCCTGAAACGAATCGTAAGAGTGGATCGCAGGATCATCGCGGTTATAGCAACGGCTTAAACGACTCACTTGAAGAACCGGGATCTACGCGCACAGTACGGTGAGAGCCCCATTGAATGAGGATGCATGGGCGTGCAGCAAAGTGCCAAGGCTCACAAGGATTGGAGAAACGCCCAATGGAAGAAGGTCATTTATTCGGACGAGGCGACTCCCAAGGAATCGTACGATTTAGACTGCTTTAAGTCAACAGTGAAGCATAGAGGAGCGCTTCCGTTATGATTTGGAATGCAATTGATGGAGATACATTTTCCAGACAGAGATAGAATCTTTCACGGCTAAAATCATCCGATCGTGGTTTGAAGAGCACAACGGAGCCATCTGGAGTGGCCTGTACAACCACTGGATTCAAAGTTTAAACATAATCGAGACGTTGTGATCTACTTAGTTGCCTCTCCGTTGCTAAAAAGGACCGCAATATCGTATCAGATCATAAGCAAATGAATTCAATTTGAAGAAAAACGAAAATAAGTGTCGGAGCTCACGGTGGCTCTTATGCCTTTTTGAAAACTCACCCGAGATTTATTCAGCAATCGCCGTGTTTGTCCAACTCGGTAAACCTCATTAGATAAATGCAATATGAAATCTGATTGTTTAAGACAAATGTTTGTTTTTTACCAACTTTTTGACGTTCAAATTATTTCATCAATTTGAAGTTTTGTTCCAAACAACAAAATAAAAACTGCAACAAGTTCATCCTCACGTCAAACTCTCAAAAAAAATATACATTCGGTTATCGCCAAACCACGTAACACAGCCAGTAAATCCAACCAACCTCCTCCGACATAAACAAGTTTGAGGTTATGTTCACAGCGAGCGTCAAAAATGGAGTACGTCTGTGCAACGAGCAATCATCCAAGTAGGCAAGAAGGAGGTAGTAACAGTACAACACACTCCGACGACGACGATCGCGTGGACTTCTCTCGGGCGAGGAACAACAAAAAGACGAAGAAGAGCCTCGAAACTCCGTCCTTCGAGGAGCGGGCACGTTGGCCATGACTACGGTATATGTGGTGTCGGGAAGCTAACATTTTATGCAACCGCAGCAGGCGAGAAATTTTTTGTAGATTTGGGAAAGATTCCAGGCAGGGGACAATTTTACGAACAAACACACACACTCACCGAGGAGTGATTTGTTACAAAACGACGTAATAAGGAGTATTGAACTCTCAGTTTTAGCTGCTCAATCTTTCGAGTGGCAAAGCGCTTGAAGTGTTAAAAATTTCTAAACTTTGCAACTTCTTTTCCTTTTTTCCGTCGTCGTCGTCACCGCCGCCTGCTTCGTTTTCTTCATCCCACCGCGAGCTTCCTCTTTTTCGCTCTCCGCCGCCACAAGACAAAAGAAAAAGTTTAACCTCCTGACGTCACGCCGGAACGGGGCCCCGGTTCCGGAACCCGTAAGCGGCACCACCCCACTGCCAAAGCGTGGCCAAAATGTCCGCCGCCGTGGGCAAAATCCCGATAAGCGAAAGGGAAAAAAAATGCCCCATCGACAGAAAATCAAATATGGCCTTCCTCGCGCGAGTCACTTTTTCGCTCGCCATTGTGGCCCCCCGCGGAAAACGTGTTCCCTGGCCACCCTTCAAACCTCTCTAGCTCCGGAATTACCTGGATAATCGTCCCCGGGGGAAGGTGTCGCTGCGTCACGCGTTTTAATTTGTCCTCTCCTGCAGGCTGCTGCTGCCGATTTTTTCTCCAACTTGCAAAAAAAAGTCACCTTTTTATTCCTCTTTTTTTCCTGGTCTTCTTTTTCTTCACACGTCTTCTCGTTTCTGCCGAGCGCTCTCGTTATTTGCTTCTGGTACTCGATGCCAACAATCGTATAATGAACGGGTGCCGCTCGCGATGGCGACGGTGAAGCCTCCTCTTTTGCCTGGGCCGAGTCGGCGACGACGATGACGGTCCTGCTTTTGTAACGGGATTCGTTAACATAGCGGATGAGCTGTCAAAATGTGTGCGATGTTTGTTTTTGGTTTTGCGTGTTGCCTCATCGACCAAAGCATCAGCGTAGTTTCATTTTTTTAGTTAAAAAAAATATTAAAGATCAATGCAATTTTTTTTAAAATATTGCGCGTTTTCACGAGAAGGACACGCGGCAAACCAGCCTATAGACCTTTAGCTACTCTTTAAACCCCACCAGGAAAATGGTAATTTAATATTATAGTAATTTTAATTTTAAACTGTAATTTAATTCAACAATGATATCCTGTTACTCAGACTTTTTATACGATTTGAATTGCACACAAGGAAAAAATACTGAAAATTTGAAAAGATCGTTCGTTGGTTTAAATGCTCGCGTTGGTAAATTTTCGTAGAAAGTTCAAACTTTTTGATTTAAAAGTTGGAAAGATTTTTTGATACTACCATGCGTTTCTGGTACAAAATCATTGTATCGGTAAAAGTTTTTTACTTTTAATATAAGAAGAAACTTTTTATTGCAAGAACAAATAAAATTTAACATTACAGTGATGATTTTCGAAAAATGTGGTGGATTTTATTTCAATATTTTTATATAATTAATTAATTTTAATATAATTAATTAATTTTAATATAAATAATTAATTTTAATATAATTAATACAATAAGTTTCGTTTTTGCCTTTCTTACTAAAGAAAGGTATAGGGTTTACTTTTGGCTCCGACGCCAAATGAAGCTTCGTTCTCGTTGGACGATCGATTTTTGACTATCTCCAACAAGTCTCCCCCTCTTCCGATCTATTTTCGTTTTGTACACAACTGCATTACCGATGAACCTGAACCACTGGGGAGGAGCCGATTTTTTTTGTTTGAAATTGAGCTGTCGAAGATTCGATGCCAGAAGCTAGATAATGCCGCTGATGAGTGTAAGTTTTCGAGCTTGATCCCGTACGGCCAATTTGGAAATGGTTTAACATAGCTCGTTTGACACCTACAATTGCTAGTACTTTGCGGGCTTGTTTGCGGGACTCAAATTGGAAATTTACCGAGGTGGGCATCGTAGACGGCAGATTCCTCCATTACCGCCGGGAATCGTAAGAGAAAAAAACACTTCAAAGCCATCTGACACCTTAGTGGCCGAGAAAATCCAACCTGCATAAATCTAGCCTTTAGCAGAGATCATTTAGTTTGCCACAAAGAAAAGCTCGCAAACACCAGCAAAATACAGGGTTTGAACGAAAAAGTTGTTCAACCAGTCATTAATATTCTTCTCAAAGAATAAAAACATCAGAAGCATAAACAACCTACGATGAATCTCAGTCATTGACTGACAGCCGTTTCCTCCGCTGGTTTGTTTTGGTCGTACTGGTTGAAGGAATGAGCGAGCAAGAGATATTTTTATTTTCGTTTATTTCATTTTCTCTCCTTCACTCCTCAACAGTGTTGCCAGTAAAATGGGGAAAAATGCAACAGTGTTGCTAGGAGCAACATTAAAACTGCTTCATATCAGCTAATACTACAGCAGTTGTTTTAGAGGTGATTTGTTATCATCTTAGCTGTTTTATGACTGATTAGTTGTAGAATGCTGACAATCAGAAAAATAAATTTTTCACCGAATGCCAAAACTATGCCTTTATCATTTTATCTATTTTTTTCTCCATATCATAATCTAGACCGTAATCGAGGTTCTGAAACAAATTTGACCTCATTCGGATTTACCGTTAAGATTTTAGAAAATTTATATTTTTGCCTAGATTTTTGCCTTTCTTACTAAAGAAAGGTATAGGTCGGTGTAATCCTACTTGAACTGAAAAATGCCATACAAGTGTGTAAAAATGACCCAAAAAAGCGGAATGCTGATTCTCGGTGTAAATAGGATAAACATTTCAAGAGATTTTTTAAAGCTCCACTGAGCTTCTATCGGATGGTGAAGTAAAACGTCGGTCCCGGTTTCTCCTGTCTCGTCAGAGGCGCTGGAGCAGAAATCCCACGTTAGAGGAAGGCCATGCCCCGGGGGGCGTAGTGCCAATAGTTTCGTTTCGTTTTGTTTTGAAGTAGTAAGTTTGACTTTTTGTTGTGATAATTGAAAACCAATGTTTTATTCTAAGTTTATGGTGGAATTTGAAGGCAAATAATTTGCTCGAAATTTGATTGTTTTTGTACAATCACATTTTTGCTTTAGATTTGATTGTTGTTGTTTTGATTGACGACCAATGTTTTGTTTTTAATTTGATGCAATGTTTAATTGTTGTTGTGGAAATTGAACCATTGTCGTGATCGGGGACTTTCTTTTATAATGAAAACACAGATATTTTGCAATTAACAAACAACACGTCTTATTCCACAGAAATTAACCACAAAACTGATTTGACAATCTTCATTCTCTCTTTCGTCGGCCGCGCGCATCTCGTTGTTTTCTCGCTCGTTGTTCTCTCTCGCAGCTCGCTAGCGCGCTCTCGCACTCAATCCACAATCAGCTAACAAGGCCAATATTCATGAAGGTGCGCACTTTTTGTTGCGCTCGTAACTCTTATTTATGAATTATATCAATCTTATAATAAATACTCATTTAATAATTTATTACATGTTCAATCCTGCAACCCATAATCCCTACATAAGCTATTCTGTTTCATATGTTTTTAGGATCTATTAAAAAAAAATCTAGATTTTATAATAAACCATAGTAAGAATAGGGTCCTAAAGCCAGGTCATTGTACTCCCCGTTGTACTCAGAAAAATAAGCTTTATCGTTGCGAATAACAAAGTTAAGCTTCATTTTAGGACCAAATTTCTCATTTTACGTTGAACTTCTACAGCAGCGTTCCCAAATTTGGTTGTTGAGGCATACGGTTAAAAAACATCGAATCGAATTGCTGAAAAAACGGATGCATAATTTTCTTCCGTGTACCAAGATGAGGTACTAGATTTGTTTTGACAGATCTGTCTCGCCGTGCGCCACAAGAAAAATCACATAAATTGTTCAGCTGATTCTTAAGTTTAAAATTCACTAAAAATGGCTTTCCTGAACAAATTTGCCCTTTTCGTCGGATTTGTATCGCTTCTGCATGCTGCCTATTCTGCCGCACAACGTAAGTAATGTGATTGGAGTTGATTGATAGCCATAAAACATGCATTGTTTTTACCTTTCAGATCGTGCTTACCTGAGAATTACGGACCAAGAGTTTTCGAATCTCCCCGTGGATGTAAGTGAAAAATTGATACTTCCGGTTGTACTAATTTCAATACTCACACAAGTTTCTTTCGCGTTTTAGATAATTTTCCAAGCGATTCTCAGCCTGTTCCTCATTATCTACAACATTCTGCAAGTGGTCGGTGACTTCAAGGAGATCCGGGCGACGGTCGACCTGCAGGCCAAATCCTGGGAAACGCTCGGAAACATTCCGTCGTTCTACACGTTCAACCACCGCGGCAAGGCTCTGTCGCCGACCTACGAGCAGCCCAACCCGACGACGATGGACCGCTCCGAGTTGAGTGCTTACGAGTGAATTATCCTCGGGGGGCGTGCATTTTGACTATAAATAAAGTTTTACTAATTGTATTTATTGCTGAATAAGTAAATAAAAGAGTGAAAATTTGAAAACTTTTTCATAAATCGTATTAAAACAAATTTCAAGAAATTTGTACTACAATGTGTACGTTGTACAATCTTGCAAATCTCGAGTTTGCTTCAGACGGAGACCTCCTACAAATATTTTTATTTTTCTCCAAAGCAAAACATTTTTCATTTCATTTCATTTATTGGATTGTTTTGGCAAAAACATCAGTGCAGTAATTCTCCTAAGCTGAGATATGGGGTTCCTTTCAACATCTGACTAATTCAAACGGTGTTAGAGTTTACTGGTACACGAGAGAAAAATTGAGCAGGGGAAGGAAAAAAGTTACAAAATAACCTTTGAAATTGCTAATAGATAGGGGATAGTTAGAGGAAAGGAGGTATTTCTTATTCTAATATCACATGAAGGGGACATCCGCTGCAGCAGAGGGTTAGCTGAGGTGGCACACCCCATCCAAAACTTTGGAAGCACTCGTAGAAGCCAATCGTCAATCAGCTCCATCTTCGCCATCCTATGGACGTCGTCAGTCGGGTGGAAGGGATCCAGGTTTAACACCATCTTCAGCAGCCGGTTCTGCTTCACTTGCAGTTTCTTCCGATGTGAAGCAGCGCAACCGTGCCACGCCGGGTATGCATACGTCATCGCCGGTTTGAGCACCGTCTTGTAGAGCAGCACCAAAGCAATACAAAATGTCTTAAGTTTTAAGTAAACACTTTTTTTGTAAATTGACAAATTAAAATATTCTTTCAATACTATCATTGACAACACTCTCTCAATTTAAATCGATCCCCGAGAGGACTTTCTTGAGACAGCCGAGAAAATATTGCCCTAACAGAGAAAAATGTCTCAAGCCAACCCTTGATTTCTTAGCAGTGCGGACATTTTTCTCTGAATCGGCTATAGTTGTTTTCAATCATGTCGTTTCATGTGTTCAATATAAAAAAGGCATGTTTATCTTAACTCTTAAATTTAAATAAATATTAAGATTAATCCAAAAAATTGTTACAACATTAAAATAGTTTTAAATGTTTTCCAAATAGAAAACGAAACTATTGGCACTACGCCCCCCGGGGCATGGCCTTCCTCTAACGTGGGATTTCTGCTCCAGCGCCTCTGACGAGACAGGAGAAACCGGGACCGACGTTTTACTTCACCATCCGATAGAAGCTCAGTGGATAAGGCGGGAATCGAACCCGCGTCTCATAGCATCATCGGGATCGGCAGCCGAAGCCGCTACCCCTGCGCCACGAGACCCACCCAGTTTTCCAAATAGACTGAATTTAAAATAAGACAACATTCCAGAAATGTGTGAAGTTTATGTTTTATTGTGAACCTTTTTAGATTTTGTTGATATAAATCTAATAATTTTCCCACACTGTGATCCCGATTGAATGTAACAAATATTGTGTTGAAAAATCTATCTTATAGAAACAATGTAGATAACACGTAAAGAGTGAGGTTTCTCATTTTTTTTATAAATCATGACGCACGATTTTTTATTCTGGGCCTCAAACTTATTTTGTACTTAAAAACCTTCCACCTTGTGATTTGACCTCATAACGTGTAGGTTGCGAATCAGAGTACCCAACATTAAAATGTAGGCAGAATGAAATTTATAGATTTTTATCAAAATTGTTGAAATAATTTTTGAAAAATCCTTGAGCAACGATTTATCACTAAAGTTAAAAATCAAATCAAATTATTCGCTCTACAGCATTGCCTTGGCGTTCTCGATTGCGAGACTCCTACTCGAAACTAAGTGTTCGAAGGCTTGATTGTCGAGGCAATTGCAAACCTCTTTTTACACCTTAGCTTCCATTCACCCCGGGATTCGAACTGACGACCTTTGGATTGTGAGTCCAACTGCCTACCAGCGACTCCACTGAGGCAGGACCCAGGGAGACGACTCCACAGCCACATTTTTTTTTTCTAATGTTGGTGCTACTGCGCGATTTTGACATTTTGGACGTTCACCATTCGAACGCCATCTTCGCTTTAAAACCTCGATAAGGACCTTTAAAAAAACTCTGGATATTAAAAACATAAATAAAAAAATTCAACTTGCAAACAAACAAGTGCATTTAATTTTCATTAAATTTGTGAAATCACGATTGTATTCAGTTAAAAATATTGTGTTGATTTCAAGGATTCATTGAAATCAATATATTTTTTGCAATGTCGATTAAAAAGTCGATGTTGTTAGTTTTTTAGATTTTCAGATTTAATTAAATTTAACCTATTAATTGGATGCTTTTTGTAGAAAACTAATGAATAAAAAAATGTTTTGTCCTCCTTTCCTTTAACTATCCCACATCTATTAGCTATTTTGAAGGTTATTTTTGCATTTTTTCTTTCTCTGTCCAATTCGTTCTCCTTCCCAAGTAACATTTTTGCCAGGAGTTCTACAAGAGCTCTTCAAGATAGCTACAGCATAGCAGTTTGGACCGCGGCAGGATAAAATTCTCTTCAAAACTTCTTCAGGAGTTTGGAAGAGTACTTGAAGAGAGTTTTATCCTACCGCGGTCCAAACTGCTATGCTGTAGCTATCTTGAAGAGCTCTTGTAGAACTCCTGGAAAAAATGTTACTTGGGTTAGTATCAGTAAAATCTCTCCCCATTTTGAACAAATCAGCTGTTGAAAGGTAGTCCATATCTCAGCTCAAGATAACACCTGCACCAATGTAATTGTTAAAGCAACCTAATAAAATGAAATGAAGAAATGAAAAATTGTTTTGTTTTCGAAATAAAATTCAAAAAAAAACTTCGATCGATCGATGATTTTTTCAGTTTATATATAATATAATAATATTTTTCAAATTAAAAAAAAATACAATTCAGAACGCAAGCTCTTGCGAACTTTATATTTAGCCCGTCATTCATAAGTTTTGAACACCCCTGTCTTATAATATCCAATCAAGCAACAAATTACAAAACTAAAAAAATGTTGTTAAAAAAGGTTTAAAAAAAATATATTTAAATACTTTTCTTTGATCTTTGATTTGATTGTTTGAAACACTGAGTGAATTTCCTACAATTTTCTATCTTGGGCTCAATCGACAACTGTTTACTAAGCTTAAAGAAATAATATTAAATCCCTTCTCGCTCAGAGAAGAATTGACATTGAAAAAAGGTAAATTTTTACCATGACCTATGAAGAGGCAAAGTGGATTCAGTGGCGCACAGTGGCCTTTACTGAGCAATCGAATCCAGAAGGGAAACGATCACCAGATGAGTTGCCCCGAGTCGGGATTTGAACCCCGATCTAGGGGAAATATACCCTTTCTCAGCCTATTTCTATTATCGGCCTATAAGCACTTTGATAATGAATTACAGCTGTTATGAAGTGTTTTTGACTCTTACAAAGTAATAAATAGCTCAAATAAAAGTGAGCAAACAACTCTCCATTGTTGATGTATCTTAAAATGTTGATTTAATAGCGGGAAACTGCAAAAGTGATGAGAATTGGTCGAACGACTGATTAAAATGGGTTGAATTCCCTACGAGGCGAAAGCGTTTCCGTGGCTCGGTCGACATTTTTACGTTTTATGAAACTTAAGACTTTAAGAAATTAGATGAAAATTAATTGGCATCCTAAACATGACCATGCAAGAAAAGTTAGGTTAATTTAGATTAGGGTGCCCAAACTTTTGACCCTGTGGGCCAGATATGATTGTTCAGAAGCAGTGGCGTTCCGGAATGAAACAAGTAATTTTAAGAATAAATTGTGTATTTGATCATTTTAGGTATCATGAACGGAACTAAGGGTCAGCCATTGTCAATTTTTCATAAACCGATTCGTGTGTTCCCAATTTAAAAAAATAATGTGTTGGTCTATAGGCTGTGGCACATGTTTTTAAGGTTCCTTCTTCTAAATTTACTCGAAAAATATGGAGGCAAAATAAATATATTAGACGCGCTATCAACTGAAAAAAACTCAAAATGCATTTTCCTGCTTTGATCATATTTTAGAATCATGATTGAGTCACTTAAAAACTGATTTTTGTCAAATTTCGGTGTACAGCAACCGCGAAAAAAAAACATTTTAAAAAACATAGAGATGACATAATAAAGAGGAGTGTATTAAGTTTTAACATAAGAAAAGCTTTTATGAGCTGATTTACCAAATCTCGCCAGAACCAAGCTTTATCTCTACAGTACAAAGCTTTTTCACATTGCTTTTTGTCCCTCAAACCACCATCCGTCTCCACCGTTTCGTAAAAGCTTCTTCTTGGGAAAAAGCAAAGCTCCTCACCGCATCCATTCATTTATTTCCAGCGGCACCCCTCTTTTCCGGTTATGATTGAAGCAGATGAAGCAAAAACCTCCCCTTCGGAGAGCCCTAATGGGTTCGTCGAATCCAATTTCTGGTTCCTGGTTTTGCGGGGCTCAACCCACCCGAAACTTTGCCCGTAATTCGATCATGGGGTCCAATTTTCATCTATCGTATCCGCCGGGTTGACTGACTGGTGGTGTACGAACAGTTACTTTTTTTTTGTTTTAGTTCATTTGGTCGTTCTAATCGACAGGAACTGGATTCGTTTATTTGTGGTCCGCTATGGCCATTAATTTTTGTCTGGTTTTTCATTCGCTAGAATGATTTTCCCGACCCTCTGCCGCGCTCGCCCCCTTAGTTCAAGTTGCAATCCAATTTTTGCATCGACAATTATTCCTTCGCGTTTTCATGGAAGAGGTAAGGGTTAGGGAAAACGATACTCATGACATCAAAGCTTGAATCAGAGGGAGCAAACAAAAAAAAAAAAAAGAAAAGCTTACACTATCCCCTCGTTCCGATTCTCCAGCAAATTGGGGTCAAAACGAAAGTTTTTCGCTGGCCTGGGGGGAAAAACGTGACGCTCTGGAATCGGGGACCACAATGAACTAAAAAAAAAGTGCGGATGGAAAACAACAGAGCAAAATTATATTGTTGACATTTCAATTAAGAGACTCTTCTGGGAGGGATGAAAGAACTGTAGTTTATATTCGTGCTATTTTTTTTGTTACTTCCCCCCAACTGCTTTTCATTAAACTGTTCTGAATGGGCCACTCCCGGAGACACGGGCCCAAACAGTGCCCTGCTTTATTCAGCTCTATTCATTCATTCATTCCGAAAAGGAAAGGAATTTTGCAGCAACTCTGGGAGACAATACCAAACTCGCCAATACACCGGTCATTCCACCAGCTGGCCCATGTTTCTTTCCTAGAAGAAAATCTCCCGGTTGGATGAAGCGATGGCGATGACAATCGAGTCGTCGGAAAAATATGATTCTCTGGAGTGAATCTGTGATTTAAATTAAAACTTGTATCTGTTATTTTCGGTGACTATTCATTGAAAAAAACTCATTTGTGTTCAATGTACGAATAAAACCACTATTCGTTAATAAGTATAAAAAGCTACATTTTTACAATAAATTTCTATTCCTTTTAAAAAAATCTCAGAAAACAAAACTTTTTCGAAGTCTATTAGAAATAACTTGCTAATCAAAGGGAATAAGGTGTGACTACTCCGGATGTTCCGGACATGACTATTTAATGAAGGATTTTTTTTTAAAGTACTGTTTTTTTTTTATTAATTTTCTAACGATTATTTGAATATTTGCCTGCATTTTTACAATGTTTAAGTTTTTTATAATGAAATACAATAATTTTCACAAAATACTTTATTTGTTAGATACTCAAATTGCAAATTATGAAAATTTTAGTATTTTCGAAAATACCGTATTTTTGTGAAAATTTGAGTACTGATTTGATTTGATTTGATGTGATAATCAACAGGGCCACAAGGATGACCTACAGAGCGGTTGCCTATAATTATAGTGGCTCAGACTTAAAGGGAGCTTCTTCAAATTACTACCGTATGAAGGGCCGAAAGGGGGTGGTTGGACGCGAACAAGCAAAATCACTCACAGTGTCCTCAGAGGAAAAGAATCTCCTTCCGACAATAATCTCCAATAACTCCGAAAAAAGTCTGACAAAGCTGAAAAACAGGGCTCGCACCCTGTTGGGGGCCTAAACGGGCGCGGCAGACAGCTGGAGACCGACAGAGGTCAATAGATGCATTAATTGTACAATCCGTAAGAATTGTTCAACTAATAAACTATTTTCCCCTTGTGACGTAGTTTTGGTCTTCCACTATCAACATACAGTCTCCGCCATTACAGCATACTGTCCACTGCCCTGATGCTTCCTGCCCGATCCCCGGTTTTGATTCTAACCACCAAAAAAATATAAAAATCATCGTTGAATAAAGGTCAATGCGGATGGAGAGCAAATCGAGCTCGGTATCCCTTCACAAAGACTGGTAGTAAGTGTGAAAAAACAATGAGCAAAAGCACAGAAAATCAAGAATAAGAAAAAGTAATTCAGATGAAGAGAAAATTGAGCTCAGTATCTACTCACAAGTTACAAATAACTTTTTGCGTTTCTCTTTGTTTGGCCATGAACGGCCATGTCAACGACGACCAACTTTTTGAAACCTTTTGTTTGTAATATCGTGATAACTCGTGATGTTTATAAGCAAACCTCTTATGTTTATATATCCAATTTTTTGTAATTATCTGCTCTACAACTTTGTACAACATTGTTCTACTCTAAAATATAACCCTGCAAAGTTAAAAAAAACGAAATTTCAAAATGAAAATTTTCTTTTAAGTGATAAAATGACCGTTCTGGGTTAATTTAGATTCGAAAAGTACACTAAATTTCCCTTTAAATGGCATGTTCCAGAAAAAAATACAGTTGAGTAATGGAAAGCGGCCGAGTTATAAAACTTTTTGTTTTGTGTTTTTTAATGAAAAATGCGTTTATTTTCGGAATTCTGAGTACGCCATTAAATCAGGCATCAATTTTTTACATAAATGTCCCTTTGACACTAAATTTCTCTATCATCACCATTTCAAGGTGGCAAATTTTTGAAAACACCTCTTTTTTTGGCATGTTTTAAAATGGAAGGAGCGTACCGACCCTCCGTCACGAGATATCAAAAAACGGACTCGTGATCAGGGCCAAAAGTTATCCCTTTGGACAAAGTATCAACTGCTGTGTAGGTTGGCGGAGAATTACCCATAATGCAAATTATGAAAATTTGAATACCTTTAAAAAAAAAAAACGGTATTTTGTGAAAATTTTAGTATTTGAGCCGGGAACCGTGGTGTAGGGGTAAGCGTGGTTGCCTCTCACCCAGTCGGCTTGGGTTCGATCCCAGACGGTCCTGGTGGCATTTTTCGAGACGAAATTTGTCTGACCATGCCTTCCGTCGGACAGGGAAGTAAATGTTGGCCCCGGTTTAACCTAGGGGGTTAGGTCGTTAACTCAATCCAGGTGTAGGAGTCGTCTGCCTCGGTGGAGTCGCTGGTAGGCAGTTGGACTCACAATCCAAAGGTCGTCAGTTCGAATCCAGGGGTGGATGGAAGCTTAGGTTTAAAAAAAGGTTTGCAATTGCCTCAGCAATTAAGCCTTCGAAAACCTAGTTTCGAGTAAAAATCTCGCAATCGAGAACGCCAAGGCAATGCTGTAGAGCGAATAATTTGATTTTTTTTGAGTGTTTGTCCAAAAAACTCGATTCAAGTGAAAAGACATACAAAATTTCACTTCGTTTGATACTCATGTTGCTAATTATAATATTTTAGTATTTTCGAAAAAATACGGTATTTTGTAAAAATTTGAGATTTTTTGGAAAGACGGTACTTTGTAAAAACTAGAGAGTTTTATTCTAAAAATACTAAAACAACGAAAAAGAAAACCAAATTTCACTTCGTTTGATACCCATATTGCAAATGATGTAAATTTGAGTACTTAAAAAATACGGTAATTTGTGATTTTTTAGAATTTTGCTTTGAAATTTACATATATTATCAAAAAAAAAAAGGACTCTTAAACAGTGAAAATGCATGCAGTATTTTAAATCGTTTAATATCCATACTGCGTATAATAAAAATTTGAGAATTTCCGAGAAAATACGTTTTTTTTTTGTGAAACTTACCAATATATCAAAAAGAAATTCTTAGAGAGTGCTTTGAAATTTCAACCTTATTTGGTTGGATTAAGTCAATTTTAAAAATAAAATAAAAATAAGCTATCGTCCGTCATCGTCGATAAAATTACCGCCGATAGAATTATCGGAATAACAATAACGTTAACGATTATCTATCGTTATCGTCCCGATGTTTTCACACGGGTGGCTTAATTTTTAAATAGATTTTGTTTGCTGAAAAAAAGTTGAGATTTCCAAAAAAGTGTCCACGCGGTTTATGGATGGTCTCAAATTGATTTCAAAAGTTTTATTTTTGAAAAGGTCTTACAGAGAAACCTCTTTTTACGCGGTGGCCTTAAACTTTTTATTTCGTCAATTTCTCTAAAGCTATACAATATTTCAGCATTTCGTCGCCATCGTGCTAACTTGTCGTACGTGCATTTTGAGCCAAATTGAGTTAAGAACGCCATATTGTGCAGCTCACAATGCCTCACCTTTGACCGCCACAGATCCCCAAATTTCGATTTCAATCCTGAGATATTCAACAAAAACCGAAAAAACTCCGTGCATTTTTGTCACTTTACATATGAAAGTAGTTTCAATCTTGTCGTGCTATCTTGTCACTCCATGAAAATTGATGTAAGTGCGACAAAAGGCCAAAGGGATTTCAGGCCAGGAAAGTCAGGATGTCGCACGTACAAGCTAGACTACCGTAAACATTTGTAATTATAACTCGGGACTCCAGCAACCAACTTCAACCAAACTTTGTGACAATGCACAAAATGGTGAGCCAAGCAAAACGTGTTTGTTATTGTTTACATTGCGTGCTTTCGTTTTTGAATATTCAAGGTCAAACATTAAAACGCGTTTTTCTCGGAACGTCAAAATGGCGGGAGCGACAAGATAGCACGACGACGTCGATTTGTAAATCTGGACAAAACCTATAAATTGTTTTCAAAAAACTGCAAAAGTGTTGCGTCGATCCAGAGAAATCGACAAATTAGAAAAACGTAACGCACCGCGTAAAAAGAGGTTTCACTGTAAAAGCTATTGTTTTTGTCTTTCATTCGTTTATTAGACCTTTAAAAACTTTAGATATGTAACCAATTTTATTGATGTAAAACTAAAACGCTAATATATATATCGTCAGAGGCCGAATCAGCTGACAACTTTCGAGAGAATTGCCTTTCTTTTGTGAGTCCCCCCCCCCCCACACAATCCAAGCCACGTGTCACTTCGCGGTGGAAAAAAGAGGCGCTCGTGCGTACGACGCTTCTCGTGGTGGCCTCATCTGAGCTCGGGTCACCCGGAGAAACGTGAGTAAAAATAATAAAATAAACATCGCACAAAACAGCTGAGCTTGGTGGTGTTCGTTCCCCATTCAGCGAAGAAGCCCCCCCCCCCCCCCACTCGCGAGGAGGAAACGCGTGGACATGTCCGATTGTTCCAGCCTCGGCCCACGTGCCCGTCAGCTTCGCGTTTAAGGCGATTGGGGACGCCCGTGACAGTGTGGTCATTTTTTTTCTTTCTTTTTCCCCTCCGGGATTTTACCATTGATGGAACTTCTTGGAAATGGGTGATTCGCTTGGGATGGAACGACAAGGAACGACCAAGGACAGGATTCTGTTGCCTTGACAGGCAGGCAGATCTCGAATGCGTCAATGAATAAGGCCGTTGCAAATATTTTTTGAAGTTTATGTCCCTCCACTCTGACCTAACTTTGAAAAATATTTGCAACGAAAAAAAAAAAATACGAGGAAAATTTCCTTTAAGAAAGTAAAAATCATCCTCAAAGAAAACGGTAATCATCGAACAAAACTAAAAAAAAAGATGCGGTGGAAGGGATTCTTCAAGAAGATTGAGACTTCTATTTGAAAAGAGTCTTAGAAAGAATGAAGTACGAATGAGCGATATTATTTGTGTTACCAGAGTTGGCCAAATACAGTTTAATCTGATTGGAGTTATTTCAAAAACTTTTAAGAAATGTTTCAATCGGGTGTTTTAACCAAGATTAACCAGAATTCGTTTTTTCCTTTTTAATTTAGAACTTATTTTGATTGAAATTTTCAATGACAAGTGCTAAAAAAAGTGTTGAGGCAACGGTTTTTTGCACTTTAGTTGATGGAATTATTATCATTATTATATCTAAAAGGACAGTAAGTGAACAGTATTCAAGGGCCGGATGAAATTTAAAAAAAACAGTAATAATATTTTTAAGCAAATCAGGAGCTAAAATGGAAACAGTCAAAAGTAATTTAACTTGATTGATGATTTCATCCAAATTTCGACAGACTCAAATGTGAACCAAATGATCAATTAATCTAAACATCAGCAAGCGACAAATCACAAACCACCCCTCATTTCGTAGATGTGCTCGCGAATTGCCACACCAAATTTATATCCTCATCTATCAGCTGCTCAATACGTGGGTGAAAATTCAAACTGGAGGCGGGTGCAGTGGTTTCGGATCGGGGGTTATCATTTGCACAAAGTCAGCTTTTCCGCCTCTTTGCCACAGCCACACCGCAATAAATCATCTCCCATTTAAAGCGAAAGGTAATGATGCAGAAAAGGAGACCCCAGGTGCACTTTTACACCAAGCAACGCCAAATCGAGCGAATTTCCCAACAGTAGCAGCTCAGCTTGGTGTTTTATAACTGTTTCCTGTTTCTGGGTGGGGGAAACCTTGAAAGCTCCAACCTCCCACGCAGCCCCTTGAGTTCAGTTTAGTTACGGTTTCCGAAACCGGAAGCTGATCCGTTTTCGCAACTTCTCTCTGACACCACGCGGAGTAATCTTTCTTTTTGGCAAAAATCCGGCGCTTTTGCGTCATGCTGAGCCCCACCGCGGGAGGGCCGGGCCCGTGTGCACTTGCATGCAAAACTTGAACCCCAACCAACAACTCCCGCCTGCCACACTCCGGAAAAGCTCAAATCTTGTTCTTCGTCTTCTTCTGTGCTTGAATCTGACTCGACATGACATCCAGGCGTGTGTGCGCGCGCGACTACAGCGAGATCTGTAAAGTTTTGCGCGCTGAAAAATTGCTACGTCAACAGAAGAAGAAAATCATAAATAATTCCTCGGATGTAAAATATTAAAAGAAATTCATACAGATATTCATATTTCGCCTCGGTGGAGAGAGCTTTACCGGCTAGAGATGCGATTTGGAGATGTAGTTGTTGTTGCTATTTTGGTTGAAGAAGGTGGAGGTGTATTTATACGCACTGGGTTGATCAGTGTGATGAATTTAGAGAATAATGTTTCATGGAGAGGCATAGTTGTTTTTGAGTCAGGTGAGGGATCGTGCGTCTCCATTTAATTTTTTGTTGCCTTCCTCACTGAGGTAAGGTTATAATCATGCTCAAAAAGATAACTTTATATACAGTCATCCCACATATTCGGAACACCCACAAATTCGGAACACTTTTATGATAATTTGTCAATAGCATGCCAAAAGTAGCTTTTCTGTCGATCTTACTATTTTTAGAACCTTCATTTGGACATTATCTTGCTATTTCACTAGTAAAAGAAGTACTTTTTGAACAAAAACCTTCATTCCAAGACTATTTTGTCCAGAGCAGCAAAACATTGCCTCCAAATGGCCTGTTTCATAATTGTGGGATGTTATTATGCCTCCCACAAGTGTGGAACACCTGAATTTAACTGATATTTTCACAACAAAGTTATCAAACCATGTATAAAACATCACTAAGCTTGAGTTTCATTGGATTCAGTGTGTGAAGTCATTATTTGGTAATAAATATGTACTCCTGAAGAGATCCAAAGTTTGTTTACATTCGTAAAAAAAAGTGTTCCGAATTTGTGGATTTCAAGGGCCAAAGTAATTCTTCAAAAACTTCATATAAAAGTTAAAATTTGCAGATGTTCGATACAGCATTCGAAAGATCGTAAGAAAAGCTTTCAAATGAAGTTAAAAGCGAAACATCAAGTTCAATTATCGATGTGCTATAATTTTTTGAACATTGGCCGATCTGGAAACCGTTCCGAATATGTGGGATGACTGTACAGCAATTCCCCACGAAAACAGCACGATTCGAAAAAAAAGTTCTCCGATCGGGCTCAAAATTTTTCTGGGGGTTCATTGGCCAAAATATTTAGACCCGTATTTTTTGTTAGGCCATTAGAGTTACATACGCCGTATAAGGGTGGTCCGAAAAATGGCAATTTTCGTCATTTTTCGCAAAAAACCACAACTTTCAAAAAATCATAACTCCGCGCCATTTCATCCGGTTTTAGCTGTCTTAGACGCAAAAGAAATGTGATTTATTTGGCTATTTAGAAAAAATAGTAAGAAGTTTCAAAAATCTAGCTTAACATTTGAAAAGGTCGTATGAAAACATAAAATGCTGTTTTGAAGGTCTCGGGACCAAAAGGGCCTATGTTTGAAAATATGTTTACCTGATTCCTCGGAAAAGTTGCGTATTTCAATTACGAAAATTCTGGTACCCTAACATGTATAGGTCATCGCTGAAATGTTCAAGTAATCGCAAAAGTCGATTTTTTTTCGTTTTCGTCAATTTTCCATTTTTGCACGTGGCGAGTCGAAAAAGCCAGTTTTTATTTTCAAAAATTCGTATCTCAGAGTATCGAAAACATAAGTTGCTCTAGATATAATAAAATGTCTTGAAAAAAAAAACTTTTTGCAATCCCGATGTGAAAGTGTAAATTTTTCCTGCCTTCTAGAAAAACGGCCTACTTTCAACTACCAAAAATAACAGATTTGAAAATCAATACCTGTTAATATCAGTGCCGAAAAGTCCTACTTTTCCGAACTGAAATGGGTGCTGAAAAGTTGAACTTTTCAACACATGTATCGAAAAGTAACATTTTTAAATTGACTTGTAAGCAACTCGTTGCAAAACTTTAGTTTTTCAGCACTCATCGTATTTCTAGATTTTTTTTCCAAACCACCAAGTCGCCATGGATTTCCTATGTACATAAAACCTTTTGAAAAAGGAAGCGAGATTTATTCAACTCGGTAAACCTCGTTGGATAATTGTACGACTTGTGCTTACAAAATATTGTTTTCGCAACTTGTTGCATAAACTACTATTTTTTTCAAACCTATTATTCTTACAAAAAAAATGTGCTTCGATTTGTCTCAAAAGATCCTCAGGAAAAATAATTAGTCTCGCAATTCATTTATCAACCTCATTTTATCAAAAATCGTAAGCGGCTGAACCAATTTTAACGTTTGAAAAGAAATGTGATATAGGGGAAAGTGGGGCAAGTGTAACAAGCTAAGGAAATGCTCGTTATAACCCATTAAAAAGTAAAAAAATCTGTCGAATTTTATTATAATCATCTTTTTCTATGTCTTGACTAAGACTTTGGTAGAACAAGTTTTTAAAAAATCCAGGTTTTTAATGTAAAAAATTGATTTCATTTTTTTTTATTTTCAGTACGTTCTACTTAAGACGAACAACCCGTTGGGGCAAGAGGAACAATGCATGAAAAAACATGTTGATTTGCTAACAATTGAACTGTTATCACTTATATATACAGATTAGAATGTATTTGTAAGGTTTCTTCCATTTTTAGATTAAATAATAATATTTTACTAAAAAAAATATCGTTTTTATGAACAAATATATTACCTAGATGATAAATAGTAAATTTTCATAATATCACTACATTTTGTATGGACATTTTTTTAAACAATTGTTTATCAGTTTTTAAGTACTTTCATGTATTTATTTCCCATTAAAATATGGGTCATTCCATCTCAACTGTGCACGAAAAAGTGCAAATTTGAAAATTACCCTCTCCGATCCTGCTCAAATTTGGCAGAGCTGTTGATACTATCAAAACATGCAAGAATCCCGAATTTCATCCAAATTGGACCACCCCCTCCATTTTTGTACCTCCCCAAAAAATCGACATTTTGGCGATTTTTGACCAAACCTCCTAGTTTCAAACGACGATAACTCAGGAACCACAAAACTTAGAGGGTCTGTCTTAGACTCAATTTTGAAGCAAATTGTACGTAGAATCCATTTCCGTGATCAACATTTTGATTAATTTATTTTGTCTACCTGTATTGCGCAATTGAAAACTTTAAACGGCCGTATCACAAAACACCCCAACTTATTTTTTTTATTTGACCTCACCATCGTGTTCCCCGGCCAATTTTACATAAGAATCACTTATCGACAGAAATGAATATGTCTCGTTCCAGAGATATCGAATTTTAAAGTTTTGTGTTTTCGAGATTACCTACATCAGCTTCATTCGCCGCATCTGCTAGAAGCACACAGGCGGGCTGATCAATAACTGCTACCTGGTGTTCTGGGAGATGATTAATTTAATTTATATTTTTATAATTTTACGCAAATATTTATTCATATAGCTAATGCCTAGAAATTCTAGTATGTTTGGCAGGTTAAGTCCTCGCTCCTAGTTTCGTCCAATTTGCTCATTTTTACTATTTAAACAACAAACTTTTGATAGAAACTTGCTTGTTCACTTATTATTGAGCTATTTATCACTCGATTTCAGTTGAAAACGCTTTTAATCAGCTGTAATTGAATGCCAAAGCGCTGATATGGCAACATTAGAGGAACGCTGGAATTAGATGCTGTTCCCCTACCTTGATCAATCTATTTTTGTGAAAGGAATATTTATTGGGTAATTTTACGTGTTGCTAACCGTTTTAGAGTACCTCCGAGGCCATGACTAATGCCTTTATCATGGGTGGTAGCAAAATAGTGCCATTCAGCAAAAACCCCAAAACCTACTTTATTATTATTATTATTATTATTATTATTATAGTTTATTACTGACACTTTACTATAATTTGGCAAATCCGATTTATGGTTTAAAAGATTGGTCATATTAAATCAATTTTTATATTGTGTGCCAGCACCATTTGATTTAAAGAATCCAAGAATGATATAAGAAAAAATACTGTTGTTCGGACGGTGTCGAAATCATCGCAACTAAATTTGGGGAATTAGCCGCTTTGCAGCAGATCAAACTTTGTGATTTTCTTACATTTTTCAGTTTTATACTTTCTAGAAATCCTTTTCCTACTCCTTGTGATCGTCCTTCACTAGAGTACAACGTATCAACAAATTTTATTAATTTTAGTTCATATTTTTCACTCACTAATGTATCGTGCACTTATTGTTCAGTGTTACTAACAAGATAAATTGCATTTTCCTGCTCGCTCCGTTGGAATCCAATTCTGCCCTTTACTGTGTGTCGTTATTGCTCTGTCCTGTGGGTTTGCATAGAAATTCACTTCATTCATTTTTTTTATTTTTTTTTTGAGCAGATAAACATTCGTGATTCAACTCCAGTTTACTACAATGTTATACAGTCAATTTTAGCCCAATTTGATGAAGATTATTTATGATGAAATATCATTTCAATAAATAACCAGGTAGCAGTTATTGATCAGCCCGCCTGTGTGCTTCTAGCAGATGCGGCGAATGAAGCTGATGTAGGTAATCTCGAAAACACAAAACTTTAAAATTCGATATCTCTGGAACGAGACATATTCATTTCTGTCGATAAGTGATTCTTATGTAAAATTGGCCGGGGAACACGGTCAAATAAAAAAAAAATAAGTTGGGGTGTTTTGAGATACGGCCGTTTTAAGTTTTCAATTGCGCAATACAGGTAGACAAAATAAATTAATCAAAATGTTGATCACGGAAATGGATTCTACGTACAATTTGCTTCAAAATTGAGTCTGAGACCGACCCTCTAAGATTTGTGGTTCCTGAGTTATCGTCGTTTGAAACTAGGAGGTTTGGTCAAAAATCGCCAAAATGTCGATTTTTGGGGAGGTACAAAAATGGAGGGGGTGGTCCAATTTGGATGAAATTCGGGATTCTTGCATGTTTTGATAGTATCAACAGCTCTGCCAAATTTGAGCAGGATCGGAGAGGGTAATTTTCAAATGCTGTTCCGCTTCAGGTGGAATGACCCATATGTTGTTGCAGCAATTCGTATTTTTTCCATACTGGGTAATTCTCTACCAACTCACACGAAATCGGGAAAAGTTGCCCCGACCCAGAGCCGTACCTAGGGTCCATGGCGCCCTTGGCGAAGCATCAATTTGGCGCCCCTCCAAATTTTCCATCATTTTGATATGTTTACTTAAATTTTCAGCGATTGCTTCAAAGAGTTTTAATAATATAATGGTAATTGATTGAATAAATATAACAGCTAAATAATCCAACCACAATTTAATTCTTTGAAGAATATTCAAATTAATGTTTTATTATTTTTAAACCATTACAATCGATTTAAATCTTTCCAATACAGATAGGTTGTAACGAAAAGGTGCTTTAGGATTAATGTTGACTGAAAATAGCAGAGTGTTGTTTTATCGTTTTAAACAGAATTTGTCTGACCTAGCTAAAATTTCATTGTATCAGCATTTTCCTGCATTCCTGAAAAAAAAACTGATTAGAAAATGGACTCCTTTTCAAATTTGTTTTTGGATGGATTCCTTTTGAAACTATTTTTTTTTCAATTTATTTTTGAAAAAAATATTTCTCTTCTCTGTGACTGTGTTTTTTGATTGATATAAAATTCCTAAAATTTGTTTTTTGAAAATTCATAGCTTCAAACAAAGGCAAATTCGACATCTAAAGTTTCTTAAAATTTTGTATAAAAACCATTACACTCAAATAGAGGGTGACGAGCGAATTCCCGGAAATCGACCATTTTGGACCTCTCGATTCCCGGAAATTTGGTCGAAGCAAAATTATATAAACAAATAAAAAAAATTGAAAATTCGAAATTGTTCAGAACATTGGGTGTTCAATGTAAGATGTTCAAGTTCGAATGAACCAATGCTTCTCTTATCTTCTAATTCAGAAAGTGTAAATTTTAACTTATTAAAAATTCCAATAACTATAATTGGAAAAACTTAAAATCATGTGGACTCCAAAATTAACCTTAAAGCATACTTATCAGTTAGCCTGGAAAACTGGAAATCTTTGTAAAGACCGCCAAATGTGAACATTCGGGTTTTCTGGATCACTATTTCTTCAATGCATATTTACAGTTTTAAAAAAGAAAAAAAAATATTAAAATTGTTGTTTTGAGTCGCTATTTATTATGTTATAAAAATCCCGATACTGTGAAATTATATATTAGCTATTTTGTTATTTCACAAAAATCTAAAAACAAGTTCATACAACAAGTTGTATTGCAGATTCAGAAAAAAATCAAGAAGTAGATAATAGTTCCCAAAAATAATGAGGCTACTAATTAACGTTTCATTAAATAAGCATGAATAAATCGTAACTGAATTCATTGAAAAGAAACACATTTATAACTTTTCTTTATACATTACTGGCACTATTGGCATAGTTATAAACACTACCAGGTCCCGGGAATTTCCGGGAAATTTCCAAATTCAACTCTCGATTCCCGGGAAATTGAAAATCTCGAGAATAGTCACCCTCTACACACAAAGCTTTTAGAACCGTTTGTGAAAATGTGAAAATTTAGGCGAAATTACACTGGATAGCCCAACACATGGAATCCATGAAATAAAAAAAATGTATGTGAAAGATAAGCAACTTTATCCATTCCATTAAAACATAACAAAACAAAAATTTTCAAGGAAAATGTTACTAACATTCTTCAAATTATTGACCCTAGAAGCAAAATTAAGTGGAACTTTGTGTTTTCCCAAAAAATATTGCTGTTTTTGGAGTTGGAATTTTGTTTTGGTTTGAAATCTAATGGGTCCGCGATAATGGTGTTTCTGCAAATTAAAATTATACAAGAAATTGTATAATATTTTACTTTTACGACTAAAAAGTTGGTGGGCATGCCAATCTATGCAACTTTGTCGAAGACACCCAAATTTTACTTTTCACTCTTGCTACAAGCAATTGAATACAAGCAGCAGAATATAATATATTTAGAGCAATTTATGTGCTCTTAAAAACCAACATTTTTATGTTGAAAAAATATTTTGCTAGAAATTTAACAAAAGTCAAAGCATTTTTGTGTTAGAAATATTCAATTTAAACACTTCAGTATTTCGAAAACGTAGGCCAATCCCAACGCACAAGTTTGCATTTAAAACGATAAAAATATCTCAAATGCCATTTTCTTTAAACTTGAAATATCTTATTCTTTTATTTCAGATTTTCAATAGAAATGTGTAAATTTCAATTAAATAGCTGATTATATAAAAAAATACTTCAAAACATAAAAAGCTTGATGGTTCCTGATGCTGGAAAAAATGGTGAAATTTAAATTGAATTTTATATACTGTAGTTGGAATATAAAATCTCTAGCTATTTCAAAGAATTGTTATAAAACCCTGAAATTTTTGCCACTTGAGCGCCCTTTGATAAATGAATTGAATTGAATTTTAAATTTAATTCTGGTACAATTATTGAAATAGTTGATTTTGGCGCCCCAAGTGTTATAAGTAATACTTGTAATATTCCGACCAAGATTACCGAGTTATTTTGTAATCCTACTTTAAAATTTGGCGCCCCTTTTGTTCTGAATACCTTTCTAGGATTTTATAATAACATCACAAATTTGTACAATCATCGTTTTCGGCGCCCCCCAAGGGCTGGCGCCCTTGGCGGTCGCCAACTGCGCCAACCCCTAGGTACGGCGCTGCCCCGACCCCTCTTCGATTTGCGTGAAACTTTGTCCTAAGGGGTAACTTTTGTCCCTGATCACGAATCCGAGGTCCGTTTTTTGATATCTCGTGACGGAGGGGCGGTACGACCCCTTCCATTTTTGAACATGCGAAAAAGGAGGTGTTTTTCAATAATTTGCAGCCTGAAACGGTGATGAGATAGAAATTTGGTGTCAAAGGGACTTTTATGTAAAATTAGACGCCCGATTTGATGGCGTACTCATAATTCCGAAAAAACGTATTTTTCATCGAAAAAAACACTAAAAAAGTTTTAAAAATTCTCCCATTTTCCGTTACTCGACTGTAAAAAATTTTGGAACATGTCATTTTATGGGAAATTTATTGTACTTTTCGAATCTACATTGACCCAGAAGGGTCATTTAGAACAAAATTTTTCATTTTAAAATTTCGTGTTTTTTCTAACTTTGCAGGGTTATTTTTTAGAGTGTAACAAAGTTCTACAAAGTTGTAGAGCAGACAATTACAAAAATTTGATATATAGACATAAGGGGTTTTCTTATAAACATCACGAGTTATCGCGATTTTACGAAAAAAAGTTTTGAAAAAGTTGGTCGTCATTGATCATGGCCGTTCATGGTCACCCGCGACAGACACGGACGACGAAACAAAGAGAAACGCAAAAAGTAACTTTTTCAAAACTTTTTTTCGTAAAATTGCGATAACTCGTGATGTTTATAAGAAAACCCCTTATGTCTATATATCAAAATTTTTGTAATTGTCTGCTCTACAACTTTGTAGAACATTGTTACACTCTAAAAAATAACCCTGCAAAGTTAGAAAAAACACGAAATTTTAAAATGAAAAGTTTTGTTCTAAATGAAAAAATGACCCTTCTGGGACAATGTAGATTCGAAAAGTACATTACATTTCACGCAAATCGAAGAGGGGTCGGGGCAACTGCTGTGTGAGTTGGCGGAGAATTACCCTACTAAAAATCTATATGGTACACTTGCCCCACCTGAACAAGATTTTTTCAAAATAACCAAAAGTTAAATCATATTTTGTAATAGGTGCATGTCATTGGTAGGAACACTACTGATCTAGGAAAAATAGCATTTTGATAAAATGAGCCTTAAAACGACCTCTAAGCCTTATTTTGTACTTTCCAAATATTATAAGAAAACAAAGGTTTTGAAAAAAACTTCATTAAATCTTATGCTCCGTGGCGTTTACGTCGTTTTGGCGGTTATGTGGTAGAAGAATCAGCTAATTGCATTGCTAGCAACAATTCCTCATATTGGAAATAATTAAAATTGTAAAAATTACGGCCGTACGAGCGATTGTTCCTCTTGCCCCATATGGTCATCTTGCCCCACCTTCCCCTAATTAATAAATTAAAAAGTTGTTCGATCGGGCCCGGAATTTGAGTGAGGATTTTTTGACCGAAATCGTTAGACCGTGTTAGGGTGGTTCAAAAATTGTGATGTTCGTTGATTTTTACAAAAGCTATTTAAAAAAAAAATTAACTGAATTTAGTTCTCTGAACGCTGATAGATTGGGCTTTAAGCGAAAAATAGCTGTTGCATCATTTGTTCGTCCATACAAGTCTCTATACAACTTTTGCCGATTTCCATACAATAAGATTATTAAAAATAAAATAAAAAACCGACCGACTTTTGCATTACATTTTTAAAAACATTATCCATTAGAGCAACATCAGCTTAGAAAAAAAAACATTCCCAGTGCCATAAAATTGTTTCAAAAACACCCAATTCACGCCAAGTGTTCAACATCGCCACGAATGTTTCTGTTGGCAAAACGCAACGCAGCTTTTCCAGCACGTTGGGAGTGACGTATAAGCTCGTCGTCGTCGTCGTCGCTGATGAAAGGAAGTGGCAGTGAAATCCACTTTCGGGAAAACGAGATCCTTCTTCACGCGTGTGCAAAAAAAGTGCTCCTCCAAGACTCCGCGATAGACACGGATATTATGCATGATACTCCAAACTGCTGCAAACATGAGAGATGTAGTTTTCCCACTTGCGATAGTTGCGTTCTGGAGGGAACAAAATAAATCTTTTATCCGAGGTCGGATCCAAAAGCTGCACGCTGACGGAATTTAATCCGAAAATTGAATTTGAATTTCAGGTGGGGAAGCAGTGTTTTTTTTTTTAGAAATAAAAAAAATCAGCGTTGATGGAAGAAAAGTTTATTCCTGTGAAATCTTTGAAACAAATTGTCATCTGAAATTTGGAAGCCAAAGCGATAAATCTCAGATTTAATTAATTTCGTTGGCAGTACCTCTGTTCCTCTCTACTAAGCTCGGCTAATTAGTCAATCTGGTCGGCCCCTTATTTTTGGGTGGTCCCTTCCCTCGACTTACATTCTGTTTTTCGAGCAGGGCAGGTTTTTTATGTGTCAGTCACTTTTCTCCCCGACTGTCAGCACTTGGCTTAGCATGGTTTTACCGGTCGTATCCAGTGTGGTGTACCATATTTTTAACGGATGGCTGGAATCTACTACTTGGTTCAGAGCTCATTGGAATATGGTAAATTTACATTGATTTGGAAAGATTTGCAAAATTCAGTATTTCTTAAATTTTTGGTATTTTTTATAATTTTGGGAACCAAATGAAAATTTTAATCAAAATTCATAGTTGAAACCCAAAAGTATATAATTAATTTATCTGCTTTCCATGACTCTAAATTTTGTAGTCAGGTTCCTAATTCCATGGTTCACAAGACCATCCCAAAATTTCAAAACCCAAACCATCGCCCACTCGGGGTTGCAATTCATCCGTCTCGAGTCGGTTTCATGTAAATGTGGTTCCACTCTGGATCCGGGGAGCATCGTACAGTCAAAGTCACAGCACCAAATAATTCCCACACCCACGTGGTAGAACCTCAAACCTTTTTTCACCGCGTTGACTTCCCTGTGAAAAGCTCTTCTCGGGCTTGGAATTAAGGAGACCACACACGATTCGATGCTACGATGGTTGAGGACGCAAGTAAGGATGTGGAAAAAAGTGAACATTCGTGATAAATTATGACGTGATGATAATCCCGGCTCACCCTGGTAACGTCATGATTCGAAATCCGGACACTTAGTAGTATATCATTTCTGTTATAGCTGGCAAAAAATCATGTAATAAGTTGGAAATGTAGAAATATCATCAGAATGTAGTATAAACAGTCAGTTTCAAGAAAATGCATGCAAAATATGTCTTTTCAAACAATTTTTCATCAGAATTTCAAAATTAAGATGACTTGTTGTGCTTCGAATCCCGGACACTGATAAAAGCTGATTCGAAATCCGGACACTTTTGCTTCGAATTCCGGACACTCGATTTTACTTATGAATCGCACAAATTTGGACTGAAATGTTAGTGAATGGCATTCTTTAAGTCTCAAATAAGCTGTTTACATCAAAACAATTGATAGTTTATATAAAAATTTGCTAGAATTTAAGGAAATCGTAACCATAAATTTCTGCTTTGCCTTCCCGGTGCTTCGAACGCTTATGAAATATTTCAAGTGAAATGTTTCGCATTTTTGGTAAACTTATAATTTTATTGTATTTAATTGTTTTGGCATTAACTACAGCGTTCAAACAAACTTTAAATGAAAGTTTATGTTGGAGTTCATCAAATAACACAGTTTTGGCATTCATAATGCGAACTTATATTCAAATAATTGATAAAACAAAATGAAGTGTCCGGGTTTCGAAGCGTCCGGGAATTCGAATCATGACGTTACCACTTTCCTCCAGCTGCTGCGGATATGTAGGACGAATTAGAGCGCATTTAATGAACCATTTGTTTTGGGATGTGTGGAGATTCTCTTTTTTTCCAGAGTTGCAGCTAAGAGCTTCTAATTAGGAATCTATTTGTTGGTGAATTTGGTCTGAAAAAAGGCTGCTCTGATGAGACTTAAACATTGAAATTTTCTTGTTTCCTAAGAAAAAAATCAATTGTTTTTTTATTCGTTGAATTTCAGCAACTAAAGGTCCAATCTTCAATGTCTGGCATTTTTTTAAAGTTTTCCCAACCTTTAAAAAAATACATTTTTAGGAATAGACAATCATGATGGCTATATCGTAAAAGTGGTGCAATTAAAGAAAAAAAAACGAGTGAAATTTATATTAAAAAAAACAATTTTTTTTAATCATAATTTAGCGGCAAAATTTTTGGCCATGCTTTTTTAAGGTTTAAAAGTTGCGGATTTTTGTCCTCTCAAACAAATAAATAAAACATTCTGAAAATGTAAAAAATATGGATTTTGAAATATTCATAAAATTAAAACATAAAAAGTATTAACTTGTGGCTAGTATTTGAATTTCTCAATAAAATATATACAGCAGTTTCATATGGAACTAAAACCAAAAAATGTTCTTCTATGTGACGTATTAGACTCAAAAAAATACAAGAAGTTCAATCACAGGAATCCGAGATATGATGAGAAAATGGGAAAATAATGAAAACGGGGGAAAATTCAACTTTTTTTTAACTTAAATTGCGATAACTTTAAAATTTAAGCAATGACTCATATTTTTTTGGGTATAATTAGTTGCGTAATTTCGAAATTTAGGTGCCAAAAAAATTATGGGCTTTCGCCGAAATTTGAAGGTTATCGTAGTTTTAATGAAAAAAAGTTGTTTTTTGTCTTTCTTACTGTAGAAAGGTATTGGATTTGCTTCTGGGTTCGGTTCAAGATCAAGCTTCGTAACCCAATCATTTCTCGAGAAATATTTTTTCGAAAAATCTGCAAAAAATCGATTTTTGTATCCATTTTGTCTTTTCCCAGATTTTTTCTTCACAAAATCATATCTACAAAAAATGACTGCGCACGCTCAACTCGAGGAGTTGCCAGAAGAGAGTGAAGAAAAAGTTAATGCTGATATTTTTTTTAATTACCACCCCCCCCCCCCCCCTGCTACCACCCAACCTCAATTTTGAAGTTAGTGGTTTCAATGCACAAATATAATCACAAATTTTAAATGTTTACATAAAGATTGCAATTTTCATAACAAATCAAAGTGTTAACTACGAAATAAATTGAAGTACAGACAATGCAGGTTTTTTTTTTTATGAGTTGTGATTAACATTTCGTCGCCGTCGTGCTAACTTGTCGTACGTGCATTTTGGGCCAAATTGAGTTAAGAACGCCATTTTGTGCAGCTCACAATGCCTCATCTTTTGACCTTCACAGATCCCCAAAATTCAATTTCAATCCTGAGCGATTCAATGAAAACCAAAAGAGCTCCGAAAATTTTTGTCACTTTTCATATAAGAAAGAACTTTCAATCTTGTCGTGCTATCTTGTCACTCCCTGAAAATTGATGTAAGTGCGACAAAAAACCAAAGGGATTTCAGGTCAGGATGCGTTTGACGCATGTACAAGCTAGACTACCGTAAACATTTGTAATTATAACTCGAGACTCCAGCAACCAACTTCAACCAAACTTCGGGACAATGCACAGAATGGTCAGCCAAACAAAACGTGTTTGTTATTGTTTACATTGCGTGCTTTCGTTTTTGTTTATTCAAGGTCAAACACTAAAACGCGTTTTTCTCGGAACGTCAAAATGGCGGGTGCGACAAGATAGCACGACGACGTCGATTTGCTGTCCATTTTTATTTAAACGCAAATTTCATTTATTTTTCTAACAATTAGGTAATTTTCAACACATAATTTTTTAAATTTATTTAAATGAATTGAAAACTACAGAATTTGTTTTTTTTCTATATTTTGTATATAACTGATCAGATATTATTAAATAAATCTCAGAATAAATATCTTATGCCAGTTTTAATAAATTTGTTTCTGTTTATTTTCACTCAGCTACTCTTGTTTAATATGCAATTCAGTGTTCTGCTAATAATCATGAAAACTAATGATATATGAAAAAATGCTTGGAATGTTTCTGATAACACAAAAGCTCATAAAAAATATTACTTGAAAATTAGGTTTTTTTCTTAGCTTGAAAGTTGCAAACAATCCAGATTTTTTTTATAAATAGTATTCCCAAAAGAGTAAAAAAAAAACATCAAAAACTCTAAAATAATGTTTGAATATTCTTTTTTTTCTGGAGAACTGTCCTAAAAATGAAATTTTAGGAAAAAAGAAATGTCGTTCTTACTAATCGAAGAAACTGAAAGTTGCATAGAATTGTCAAATAATGATTATGTTTTTTTTTTTGCAAATTCGTTTGAAGCAATTGAATTTCTATTGAATCCTCATTCCCCTTCCCCTAGAATGGCCAAATTCCTCCCCCAGGAAGGTTGAGAAACGTTGACCTAGAAGATCATGCCCTACGCAGTAAAAAAATGATGGTAATATTACATCTAAGAAGGGGTACATCTTTTATGTCAGAAAAAATGTGCAATTTTATCTCTAAAAATTAGTCATTTTACCACTTTTTTAGTGTATTCTCACTTTTTCAGTCTAAAGTGAGGTAAAATTACATCATAAAAGAGGTAATATTCAACCTTACAAAATCACACCTTCCAAATTTACATTATTTTTTACTGTGTTAAATGCCCGCAAAATTGACCCGTTTTGTGCATACTAATACATAACAGTTACACTCCAGAAATGAAATACTTAAGAGCGAGTCCACGAGCAAAGCATACCCATCTCGCATCGACCTCACCAATCTGCCTGAAATTTTCAGGGGTTGTTTGTACATATATAACTAGCATCTGGCCAAAATATGAGCACTCTAGGTCAACGGAAAGTGGGGCAAATCGGGACACAAAGTTTGAAGGTTCAAAAACGTAAAAAATCTTAAAAAGGCTATAACTTAGGCAAAATTCAATTTAATTTCAAAATTCAAAATGCGTCTTAAAGGGCTTCAAAAATGCAACAAAATGCAGGGTAGAGCATCCAAATTGGTTAATTCTAAAGGGAGTTATTGGCATTTTAGTGAAAAAATAGCACAATTTTCAAACTCAAATAAAAAAGTGTTCCATCCAGATATCAACTCGGAACGACCAGCAGCTTGTAGGGGACATCTGGGACTACCATCTGAGACTGAGATCGCTTTGGGTAAGGCAGTTCAACATATTAAATAGACACGAATATGATAAAATTATTACCTTAAAATGGGATCTAAGGGGTCCCCCGAGCAAAAATATACAACCAAAAAATTCACTAAAAGTAAAAGTGTCTATTCAATATGTTAAACTGTCTTACCCAAAGAGTTCTCAGTCTCCGATGGTAGTCCCAGATGTCCCCTACAAGCTGCTGGTCGTTCTGAGTTGATATCTGGTAAGGAACACTTTTTTATTTGAATTTGAAAATTATGCTATTTTTTCACTAAAATGCCAATAACTCCCTTTAGAATTAACCAATTTGGATGCTCTACCCTGCATTTTGTTGCATTTTTGAAGCCCTTTAAGACGCATTTTGAATTTTGAAATTAAATTGAATTTTGTCTTAGTTATAGCCTTTTTAAGATTTTTTACGTTTTTGAACCTTCAAACTTTGTGTCCCGATTTGCCCCACTTTCCGTTGACCTAGAGTGCTCATATTTTGGCCAGATGCTAGTTATATATGTACAAACAACCCCTGAAAATTTCAGGCAGATTGGTGAGGTCAAAACGACGTCCCATACAAAGGGGTATGCCCTGTTCGTGGACTCGCTCTTAAGTTTTGGGAATATTATTTTAATTTATTATTTCTAAGAGGTAAAAGCCTTTTCAAGGTAAGTTCAATTTTCATATCCTCTCTCGAGCATAGCAATTTTCAAAATCTGTTTTTTTTATTTGCAGATTCAGAAAAATATTATCAAAAGGTAGAAATAATTCCTCAAAATAATGAGGGAGCTTTGCGTCTTTCAATTACGAAAATTTTGGTACTCAAACATGTACAGGTCATCGCTGAAATTTTCAAGTTATCGTAGTTTTAGTGTAAAAAGCTCGTTTTACCCGTTTACGTCAATTTCTTGCTTTTGCGCGCGGCGCGTCGAAAAACCCAGTTTTAATGTTCAAAAAATCATATCTCCGAATCGTGTTAATGGATATTCGCAATTTTTTGATATGTTATGGAAAATATTACAAGGAATCAGGGAAACATATTTTCAGATACGAGCTCTTTGGTCCCGGGCCTTCAAATTAGCAAATTAAATTTTCATAGGGCCTTTTCAAATATTCAGATATGATATGATTTTTTAGATAGGTGCACCCTAATCACCAAACAAAAAAAATACGGGTCGAATTATTTGAGTCAAAGAACTCCCATTCCAAATTTGAGCCAAATCGGAGCACTTTTGATTTGAGACTTACTGTTTGACGTGGAATGGCTGAATTTTACCTTAAAAATTAGTAAAAGTGTAAAATTCAACAGAAACTTATGAAAATTTTCCTTTTCTCCTGATGTAAAATTACACTTTTTTGATAAAAAATCTTTTACCATTCCAATAGTTTTTTTTCTGTGTAGCAGATGAAAGGCATTTGGAGTTTTTTAATCATCAGAGCTTTTTTTAACAAGTAATAATGACAATACAAATCTACAATGATGGCTAAATTTCCAAAAAAGCCAATCATAATACTAGCTCATTCTATTCAACATTTCAATTCCGACATCTATTCGACGCACATTTTCCACCTGGAAGCAAACAATTTCTGCTCCCTTCTAGTACGAGCTCAATGCCACAATAACCATTCATTTTTTTCCCCGTGGCCTAGTCACTCTTCATGTCTATTTCTATGAGCAAAAAAACCGGGTGGATGCGAGCAAGCCCCAAATAAGCGGAATCCAATCGAATTATATCTAATGAATTGACGACAGCGGAACATTTGTTATTGGATTAGAACCGGCTGGGAGGGGAAAAGAAATTTGCTTTGATTAATAGCTCGCACCATGGTGGCTCACCACAGCTAGTACCGGAGAGGAGCCAACAACCAGAGCGGAGCCAGCCCCGCACACACAATAAACGCATTGCCACCCAACGGGAAATCGTGGGTGGGTGGTTGGGTGGTACTGGGTGGCTTATTGTGTGTGCACTTGAGCTCCATTATAAAGAGGATTCGGAAAAGCGAAGCCGATTTATTTGGCTTGTTTCGTTTTGATTTGGTCTGCTGATGGCTGGGGAGCCATTTGTCGGTTGGTACAGAACGGTGGTGGTCTGGTGTATTATGTTTGTGAAATTCCACGTGGAATGAACCTACGGACGCTTGCAGGCACGGGGGCTCGTAGTGGAGAGCATTGAACTGAAGGCAAGGATCGGTTGTGTTGGTTGGACATTTTTCAAACAATAGAGGAGCTTGAAGACTAACAAAATGTTGGTTGGAAATGGTTTAAAATAGAAATAATAGAAATGCTGCCTAAAGCTACATCAAGATTTTTGAATACATGAAAATAGGCTTTAAACCTATATTGTAATTCTATCAAACAAGAGCACTAAGAGCGGATGCATGTGTGCACCATATACGACGACTTTTCAATGTTATGCCGAAAAGTCAACATTCTCTCAAAAGGAAAAAAAATCAGTGACATGCCTTGCCTTTTCACGACTGTCATCTGCACTGCAATTATTGTCAAAAAGAATTTGCTGCGATAATGAAGCTCCATTCACTCCGAGTGTCAAACGATTACTTTTATCTATATTGCCCTCCCCTCGATGCTTTCATCCATGGCAATGCTGCCCCACCCACAAACATGACAATCAACCACCACCAAATATATCCCGCATCAGACAATGTTGCATCTCCAGGAGATTACATTGCTCTCAAGACGCCCTCCCATGGTTTCGTAGTGGGTGGATCTTGAGGAATAACATTTTTTAAGCTTTTCCAGCACTCGAATATGTGTCTCCGGCTCCGAACCAGAACACGAATCCAACGTTTCGCTTGCGTGGGGGGGTTGGAAAAGCAACTATTCCAGATTCTTCATCATGGTAGTTATAACCCACATTGCAGATATCAACCATACACTCACTCTGTGGTGAACTGTAGGAATGTTTGGAGTGTTGTTCTTCGTCAACCAGAAGTTTTTGCCTTGTTGGTTCTGAAGAACTTGCTTCTGATGAATCGATGAGCTGAAATATGCTCGTTAGCCAAGATTGCATAATTTGCTTCAATTGATAGCATTTTAATTTACGGTTGATGCTAGAAAAAGAAGTTTGAAGCAATTTCTCATCCCTTCAGCAAACAAGCTCACGTGCGTCATCCATTTCGAGTTATAGAGGAAGTTCGCGTGTACGGAAACTTTACCCCCATACACATTGTAGTTAAGTAAAGACAGTTGCAAACTTGGCATGGCATGGCATCCCTCCCACAGTAAGTGTGTACTCTTTTCAGCGAAGAAAACACGAACTTTGGGGAAGCACATGTACGCCATGATGACACGATAACGGCGCGTCCCTCAGCAGTGTGTCCTGGAGAATTTATCTCGATTGTGTCAAACAGAGTTTAAAGAAAAGGACAAAAAGAAGGGAAAAGGGCATCTTATATGGTTTCAAAGTTGCCCTCAGAAAGTAGAACGAAAAAAATCCTCGTGGAAAACATTTTCTTTCGTCTTCAGCTTGTGTTGTAAGAAGAACTACTTAGTTCAACCGGAGTAACGACAATCCTTTACCCCTCCACAACCCCTCTCTTCCTGCCGAAACCCCATAAATGTGACCGTATTTGGACGTGTCTGGATAAGGGATGCCCACACCGAGCGAACATACTTCTTGACATTTCTCGAACCTAGTTCATCACACACATACATCTGAGGTGGTCCGAGTGGGGGAGGGCCTCCAATCTCGGAGACAACAATTCTCCACCAGTGTCGGAGTCTCGGATGTCGTGTGAAAAGTAATGTTTTTCCCCCCCAGCCGGCAGTCAGCAGTCGTTGGGGTTAGCCATAGCCAGTAGATAACATCGGACGGACTCCCCGGGGTTGTCTCTGCGGAACGATAAGTGGGGCAACATATCAAGTAAGTTGGTTCGGAGTTCGGGGTCTGGACAGGGGTAGCTAACCGATAAGGGAGGTAATTGAAAAGATGGCACAGTTTGGACGAAACTGTTGTTCGAATGTTCGAAAAATATAATGTACTAAAGTTGAAATTTTTGTGGATAACTGTGAGGCCTCAATCAAATTGTATGGGACCACATGGGGTAAGAGGAACAATCGCTCATACGATAGTTTTTCTTGAAATTTCCAATATTTCCAATACAAGGAATTGTTGCTAGAAATTTAATTAGTTAATTCTACCACCACATAACCACCAAAATGACGTAAACGTCACGGTACACAAGATTGACTTAGGGTTCATTTTTAAGTTCATTTTATCAACCCCTTCCACGTTTGAACATGCGAAAAAAGAGGTGTTTTTCAATAATTTGCAGCCTAAAACGGTAATGAGATAGAAATTTGAAAAAAAAAAACTAACCTAATCCACCTATGTGGTTGATGCCTTTCTCACTTTTTACAAAAAATGGGTAATATGAGTGGTTTGGACACACATTTCAGTTTTTTTTTAGTTCCAGAAAAAAAAACAGATATAACTTATGTGATAATAACTCGAGACAGGGTGGCCAGATCTTCAATGTTTTGGACTCATTGAAAAGGCCTCTCAATTTCCTAACCAACGATGGGTCAGATGATGGTTCCGGACATAGTTTACATACATTTAGGTGAGATCCGGCTTCAAAAAAGTACATAAATATCACTTAGGTGGTCATAACTCGAGACACGGTTGCCAGATTTTCAATGCTTTGAACTCTTTGGAAAGGTCTCTAGGTCTCTCAATTGCCTAACCAACGATGGGTCGGATGATGGATCCAGACATAGTTTACATACATTTAAGTGAGATCCGGGTTCAAAAAAGTACATAAATATCACTTAAGTGGTCATAACTCAAGACAGAGTTGCCAGATCTTCAATGTTTTGGACTCATTGGAAAGGCCTTTCAATTGACTAACCAACGATGGGATGATGGATCCGGACATCGTTTACGTGCATATAATTGAGATCCGGATATTTGCGGAAACATGTTTCTATACATAACTTTTGAACTACTTATCGAAACTTCAAACAATTCAATAGCGATGTATGGGACCTTAAACCAAGTCGAATGCAACTGGTTCGATCAAAATCGGTTGAGCCAGTGCTGAGAAAACTCAGTGAGAATGTTGGTCACATACATACATACACACACACACACACACACACACACACACACATACACACACACAGACCTTTGTTCAGTTTTCGATTCTGATTCGATATGTATACATGAAGGTGGGTCTAGGAGCTTTTAATAAAAAGTTCATTTTCAGAGCAGGATTATAGCCTTACCTCAGTGAGGAAGGCAAAACACTAAAAAAGTTTTAAAAACTCTGCCATTTTCCGTTACTCAACTGGAATTTTTTTTGGCACATGTCATTTTATGGGAAATTTAATGTACTTTTCGAATTTACATTGACCTAGAAGGGTCATTTTTTATTTAAAACATTTTTTTTTCAAATTAAAATTTCGTGTTTTTTCTAACTTTGCAGGGTAATTTTTTAGAGTGTAACAAACTTCAAAACTTTTATTTCGTAAAATCGCGATAACTCATGATGTTTGTAAACAAACCCTTTATGTTTATATATCAAAATTTTTGTAATTGTCTGCTCTATGCTTTGTAGAACATTGTTACGCTCTTAAAAAAATACCCGGCAAAGTTAGAAAAAACACGAAATTTTAAAATGAAAAAAAAAAAATAAAAATGTTCTAAATGAAAAATGATCCTTCTAGGTCAATGTAGATTCGAAAAGTACATTAAATTTCCCATAAAATGACATGTTTCAATTTATTTAAACAGTTGAGTAACGAAAAATTGCAGGGTTTTTAAAACTTTTTTACTGCCCATGTTCGCATAAATGTCCCATATGTCCCCCCCCTCTAAGGACAAAGTTTCACGCAAATCGAAGATGAGTCGGGGCAACTGCTGTGTGAGTTAACGGAGAATTACTCGTATAGAAAAAAAAGTATGAAATGCTGCATTAACAAATTTTACCGGGAAATAAATACAAAATAGTACTTAAAAATTGATAAACATTTGTTGAAATAATTTGTCCCTATAAAAAACAGATAAATTATGAAAATTTACAATTTATCATCTAAGCAATTTATTTTATTCGCAAAAATGATCAAAATATTAGTGAAATATTATTATTTTTTCTAAAAATGAAAGCGATCTAAGGAAACTAGCATGTTAAGTAAGTAAATTTTTAGCCTGAATTTAAGGGTGACAGCAACCAAGGAAGTTGTTGTCTTCTTATGGACCCTATCTTGCAAGAATCTGATTGTAAAAATACTCAAACTTTGTTGTAAATAACTTTGAAGACATTAATTTTGGGGATGAATAAATAATCATATCGATAGTTTCTGTAATTTTGAAGACTAAAATGTCTGTATGTAAAACTAAAATTTCTGTAAAACAAAAATGTCTGTAAAACAAAAATATCTGTAAAACAAAAATGTCTGCAAAACAAAAATGTCTGTAAAACAAAAATATCTGTAAAACAAAAATGTCTGTAAAAGAAATCTGGGTGCAAAAGCTATGGTTGATGTGTACCGGTAAATAGTTTCAAATATGTGAAAACATGCAGTGACTGTTGTAAAATGGGGTATTAGACGGAATGTTTTGGAAAATTTGGTCTTTGTTTAATTTCCAAATTTGAGCAGCCCTGCCGCAAAATCTCCCCGGCAGTAATAGTGGTGCGCTGTCAACATAGAAATTCAATTTTACCGAACACATCGGATCCCAGGGATTGACCGAGCCTCGAAATTGCTTCCACCCGATGAATGTTCTCGCGTGGAACTACATTCTACTTCCTGATCCGGCTCGACGACGAGGCCAGCAACAATGTAACCTTTTCGCCGGACACACTCTCCGGAACTTCACCCACCACCACCACCACCACTGGAAAAAAGGTGTGAAATACGGCTTGTTTGTCTGCGCTGCGTCGGATGGGGAAGACAAAAAAAAAAAAGAACTGCTACTGGATTGGACATAAATTTGACCAAATTGAGTGGCTGCAGACACACATACGTGGCCAAGGCCGGAGGTGGACGGTAATTTATGGAATTGAGTTCCGTGATAAATTGGGCTCGCACCCTCGATGTCGTCTAATTAAACGGCGCTGGCTGGCCCCGCAATCGCAAACAAAAATGAACACTTTGTTGCTTGTAAACCACACAAAACATCCCGCGGTGGTAATCGGTTGCACTCAGTTTGTTTCATTATTATTTTAATGTGCAATTGAGCTTTGTTTCAAAATGTGGAAAAAAAAAAGATTAGTGAAACAATGTTTATAGGACGATAGGTGCGAGTTTATTGCGGCAAACGGAGATATAGTATGCATGAGATTAATTTGAAAAATAATTGGCAATAAATATATTGACGACCACTAACAATGTAGTGTAACAACTTGTTTCAATCTGTTCAATTAATGCTTGAACGGGGCACTTGTATAAACCACACCTTTGATTAGGCATCAGCTAGGTGTTTGAATCAGTGTTATTTCATGCACCTTTTGTCCTGCGCCATAATTGATTTCGTTCCGAGGAAATATTATCTAAAGTTTCAATAAAAGTATGTTCAATAGCGATGTAACTGTTGAAATAAAAAAAAAGCGTTTGAAATTCTATTTTTACTCCAAGATTTTTTAAAATTGAAAATCTGATGTTTGAGTATTGATTTTGGCTAAGGAAATATACCAATTTTACCAAAACTAAAAGGATCAATCGAAATTGATCGATTTCAGAGAATTAAAATTGTAAACATATTAAATTGCGATGAACATCCAATTTTGTTTGTATATTAACGATCTCAATATGAAAACTAAAATTTCAAAACAATGTTCAAGCCAATAATTGTTTTTTCAAGTTTAGGATAGTCAGAACTAAATCAAATCAAATTGTTCTCTTTAAAGCATTACCTTGGCATTCTCTGATGCGAGATTGCAACTCGAAACTAGATGTTTGAAGGCTTGGTGAGGCAATCCAAACTTCTTTTAACACCTAAGTTCCCATCCACCCCGGGATTCGACTGACGACCTTTGGATTGTGAGTCTGCCAGCCAGCGACTCTACCGAGGCATTTTTTACCCAGGGATGCGATTCTTACACCTAGGAGTCGGCCAGTATATTTAGTAGTTTGGTTTATTGTCGCTTGCTTGCTTTCGATGTTTGGTTGTTTCTATTAGATCTCGGGGTCAAAAAGATCACAGCTGAAAATATTTTCCTATGAATTTTTAGGATGTTTTACGTAACATATTTAAAGATCTAGATCATCGTAACATATTTAAAGATCTAAACATCTATTAACAGGAATCATACAAATGATCTCTCAAACAAAAAAAAAAAATCAGAATTCGGTTAAATAATTGAATAAAAAGCACCATGGGTCTCCAGCAAAGTGTACTGGGAAATCATTTAAAGGAGAAGCATGGTAGTTTGAGTTCGGTTGATATATCGTCGCCATCGTGCTAACTTGTCGTACGTGCATTTTGGGCCAAATTGAGTTAAGAACGCCATTTTGTGCAGCTCACAATGCCTCACCTTTTGACCTTTACAGATCCCCAAAATTCGATTTCAATCCTGAGATATTCAACAAAAACCGAAAAAACTCCGTGCAATTTTGTCACTTTACATATGAAAGTAGTTTCAATCTTGTCGTGCTATCTTGTCACTCCATGAAAATTGATGCAAGTGCGACAAAAGGCCAAAGGGATTTCAGGCCAGGAAAGTCAGGATGCGTTTGTCGCACGTACAAGCTAGACTACCGTAAACATTTGTGATTATAACTCGGGACTCCAGCAACCAACTTCAACCAAACTTTGGGACAATGCACAGAATGGTGAGCCAAACAAAACGTGTTTGTTATTGTTTACATTGCGTGCTCTCGTTTTTGAATATTCAAGGTCAAACATTAAAACGCGTTTTTCTCGGAACGTCAAAATGGCGGGTGCGACAAGATAGCACGACGACGTCGATATCGAAGTCCATTTTTTAACTCATATCTCTGAATTCTGTTAATCGAAATTCACCATTTTTAGATCAAAATCAAATTATTCGCTTTACATCATTGCCTAGGCGTTCTCGATCGCGAGATTCCTACTCAAAACTAAGTGTCCGAAGGCTTGATTGTTGAAGCAATTGCAAACCTCTTTTTACACCTTAGCTTCCATTAACCCTCGGGATTCAAACTGACAACCTTTGGATTGTGAGTCCAACTACCTACCAGCGACTCCACCGAGACAGGGACACAGGGAGACGACTCCTACACCTGGATTGAGCTAACGACCTTACCCTTTAGGTTAGACCGGGGCCAACATTTACTTCCCCGTCCGACAAAAGGCATGATCGGACAAATCTCGTCTAGAAAAATGCCACCGGGACCGTCTGGAATCGAACCCAGGTCGACTGGGTGAGAGGCAACCACGCTTACCCCTACACCACGGGTCCCACTTTAGATATGTTGCGTAAAATATAGAAACATATTTTCAGCTGTGAGCTATCTGGTCCCGAGACCTTTACATCATCAAAGTTTTCATTTGATCTATGAGTAGAGAGTGACGATTCTCGAGTTTTTAAAATTTCCTGTGATGTCAAAATATGATTTCTTTTCCATTTCCCGGGAATTCTCGAGACCCGGGATCTTTTGCGTTTATTCAAAGCTTTTGATGTAGCGGCAATTATTGAATCGATGTGCTCTTGTTGTTAGTTGCATTTTTACGTTCCGAGAAAAAACGAATTTTAGTGTTTGACCAACACAGCAAAGAAAGTAATAATCCAACTGTAAAAATAAATTGCATTATTTTATGAAATTGCATGTAGCTAAGATCGCAACTACTTTCTTAGGTGCGTTGATTGAAAACATTACACAGGATTTTTACGGTTTTTATTGAATATTTCAGGGATAGAATCGAATTTTCGGGATCTGTGAAGTTCAAAAAGTGCGACATTGATAGCTGCACAAATGGCGTTATTTATTCAATTTGGCTCAAAATACATGCACTAATACATCATCATGCAAATTTTTTTGACATGGTATAGTTCTACGGAGTACCAGAACTGGTTCCAACCGGAAACGGTGCACCGAGCTAACGTCAATTGAAACCGACTTAATTATATCAAATATTTTTGCAGGATGATTCATAAGGGTAATGCCTTCAAATTTTGTATTATTGCCAGTATTTTTCTGTGAAAAAGCTTTTGTTATATTTACCCACATACGAAGGGGGCGAGGTACCCAACGAAATCCGGAATATCTCCGGTAAAGTTGGACCATAATTTTCCCACTTCTGACAGTCAAAAATGTAGACAAATCTGAATCTTCTACAATCGGAAGCATACAGTTAGGTGAATTCTACCAAAATATATAAGATTCTTAAGAAAAAAATAGGTTTAGCGTGACTTTCCGAGCGTTTTAGTGTTAAGGGGTTACATACATGTAAATCGGCAAAAATGTCAGAGGTCGGTTTGAGCACACAATTAAGCTTTTTTCAAAATATGTTTTCAGGGCATTAAAATATACATTTTCATCTATTAACAAACAAATTTGAAGATATTTGGTTGTATCATTGCCGAGATTTAGCTATTTGAAGTTAGCAGTTTCAGAAAACGGGTGCCACGATATCTCAACATTGCTTTGACCAAATCGGCTCAAAATTTTAGTGAAGACTCGTTAAACCGGTCCCGTGTGCATGACGAAGGCCGATTTTCAAAAAGTTTATTTAAAAAAAAATAAAAATATTTTACTGGTTTTCATGAAAAAAATCGCCATTTTTTTATTTTTTGAAAATTCAAAATTTCAAAATCAGGCTTCGTCATGCACACGGGATATGTCTTAAGAGTCTTCACCCAAAATTTCAGCCAATTTGGTCTTTCACATCTCGAGATATCGTGGCACTCGTAAATCAACTTGGTGTTCAGAGAAAAACGCTCAGAAAGTTAGAAAGTTGGCTTTGCGCATGGCAAAATTCTGAGCTTAAATCGTCTCTAACTCAGTTAAATCATGAAATATCTTCATGAAACTTTCAGGAGTGATTGAAAATCATCTTTTAAGTGGATTCAATAAATTTTCTGAACATCAAATTTTGTTATTTTCTACATGTATGCAACCCCTTAAATGTATTGTCAAGGCAAAAATACATTCTAATCAAATAAAACAAGTTTAGCATACCGAGAAATAACAACATGAGATTGATGTGGGTTCCCGGAATAGGAACAGAAGACGAACCCGCACACAGTTTATCAATTTCAAATTGGAAATTAAAAAGAAACACTTTCGGAAACCCTTCCCGGATTTTGCCCTATCATCGTCTTACGCTTGGTCAAGTTTTCATAATCAAACTTTTGATGGAAACCTACATGTGGTTGGTATCTTCCTGTGGGTGTTTGAACAAAAAAGGAAAACTCATCTTATGGCGGTGGTGGTTGACCAAATGTTTGAAAAGTGATGACCCTTCTTGCTAATGATAGGGGAAGCTTTTTCTTCTTCTCCACTCGTGTGTGTCTATTTACACTTAACTAAATTTGAGTTTATGTGTGTTTCTAGTGAAAATTCATCAACCCCTCCTTTACTGCCTGCAACCCTTCGAAGAAGACGCTGGAAAGCGGACCAGGTGGTGTTGCTTATTGAAAAGCATAATTTATGGAAATTTGTGTCTCCCAGGAAGGCCGTATATTAAATGTGGTCATAAAAGATACACAACAATGTCACACGATGCTTATCGGCTGCTCCCCTCGGTATTTATAGGCGACGAGAGCTGATTATTAAAAGAAGGATTTATTAAGGCCTCTCCTGGGAACGTTGGACCAGTGGTCAACCGGCGACCGGTGGAAAAGTGGCGGGTTTTGATGAGCTTGTTCTTCCGTGATTGATGATGTTTGGCTAAACAAATATGGGAAGATTAGATTAGAGAGCGAGCGAGCGAGCGAACTTTAAAAGGAATGATGGCGGTCGCCTTTGTCTGCTGAAGCGTTTCATCATTCGGGGTAATTTTCCGCCTCAGGGCATTCGGCATTGTCCGAAAAAGCTCTTGTCACAATAGCTCCCCCCCCTCTACAATCCTTTGAAGTTGATGGATGCGTTCGTGATGGGGTCGAACGGGTTTGAAGTGTGGCTGTCAAATCTGGTGGTCTGATGATCAATTTCTGATAAAAGTTGCAGGATTGTTGAATGCTTGATAGCAACAAAACAAAATATCCACATTGCAACAGTTACTGTCAATGGATTTAATAAATTATCTAAGAATTAATGATTTTTAAAATTAAACTAGATCAAAGCATGGCTGTTTAAATATTATGAATTTAATTGACGTGTCAGAAATTGACATCAAATGTCTGCTTTGTGATTTGAAAGCATTTTTTTAGTGCTTCGTGATTTTATGTCTTAAGGAGGTATTATATTATGACAAAAACTTTTTGACAGTAAATCAGTTTGCGTGCATCTTTTTGCAGAAAAGTCAACCTGCATAATTTTTGAAAAAATCTGATACCTCCTTTAATTTAAAAGCAAAGCTAATCGAACATGCTGGAAAGTCTTGTGATTAAATTGCGCCCCAAGCACTTTTCTTGTCGTTATTAATAATTGCAGTACATAAGAGAACACCAGCAAATGTATTGCAAAAATTAAAGCGGCCAGCCCTACTACGATATGTTTACCGCAGAAAGGATTCTGAGAAAGGATCACATTTTACAGAATCTACAGGGGAGGATTTATGATTGCATTGATGATTGTAGGGTGTGTTGAGTATAAAAATAAATAAATATTTTTCAATTTAAGATGGATAATAAATGGATGGATAAAAACATGAAAAAAAAACTATATAGGTAAAAGGTAATGATTGGAGATGGTAGAGCAAGGCAAATACTATCAGAAACAAACATAAACGAAACGTGATGAATGCATATTAAAATACTTAAAATGAAACAAGAAAAATATAAACAAGAGAATTCAAGTTTTTCGTAGAACAAAAGTTGCTTAAAATGACCTCCTGAAAATTTTCGAAAAAAATTTGGGCAGTAGAGAGTTAACACAGTTTAAATATACCTCTTTCTCACCCTTCGGTCCGAAAAACATTTCTTCCCCCTTAATTGTCAACTGAAGCGGGCACACTTGATTCGAAATTGGGAAACAAGCGGGAACTTTTCATCTGCACTGCTGCCCTGCACTGCATCCGGCACACATTGGCCACGGGATGCCGTAACGGGCAAAGAGTTGAGAGGCAGTTTTGCAAGAATTTATCGACATCAGAAGTAGTTTTCCGGTGCTCTTCTCGGCAACGGGTACAATTCTGCTCACTGCTTTGAGAGAAAACTCTGAGCGGCAAAAAACACTTTCGTCTCGAGTTTTAAATAAGGGTGTACAACACATCAGAGCTGAAAGTTTTTCTCGAACCAGCACCAGGCAATACCTTTATCCATGGATGATCATGGCCCGGTGAGGACGGTACGGTACAGGATTTTAAAATAAAAGCTCCTCAATCTTACACTTGAGTTGCTCTTGAGTTCGATGCTTCCACAGTCGGTTTGAATCACGTCGGATAAGGGATGGGATGGGATAGGTTGTGATGAGCTTTTATTGGGATTTTTACCATTGTTCATTAAGCGATACTTGGCATACTTTGGAACTGACCTGGCTACTGGTTGGTAGATGGGTAGATGCATTTGCAGCACAGACTCTCGTATCCGAGAACTGGTGCCTTGTAAATCTTGAGAGTTTTAGTTATGCGAAGCACTCTTCGAGGTACTATTACTTTCGGCTCAGGGGAAAGATTGAATTTGATCAAGCGTTATAATGTCGATAGAGTAAAGGTGCTCAGCAAAGTTTCAAACTCTAGACAATAGTGTCGAAAGTTGAATCAATTATCGGAATCCATAGTGAAGTTTCAATCAATCCGGATCAATGGACAAGAGTAAATAATAGTCTCATAATCGGTTTATACCTTAAGAAGCATCAGAAGTTGCAATTCTTCGTGTGCCGTGTGCCTCTGGAAGAGACGTGTTTTGTTCGACAGGGGAACACTAATTATAGTTGACACTTGACCTGGATAAATTCTAGTGCACCACCACAACAAGTGCTTCTTCTCGACGTATGTGCGCCGTACGTGTGTCCCTCGTGAATGTAGTTTTCCAAGTGAAAGCTCGGTGCGTTGCATTTCTGCTGCTTCTTAGAAAATCTGGGAACATGATACTTACTGCATACAATGAATGTGATCGGTTGAATGCACATTGCACTGCACCAGCACAGCATCCGTACAGTGCACTTTATTTGTTAGAAATGTTGTTTACAGTGGAAAACTTCTTTCTGCTACGACGGGCATGATTAGCGTCAGTGCAGTAGAAGTATCGTGAAATGAGACGTTACATTCGCGCAATCATGGAGAGAATACTCGGATTTTACTAGAGCGTAACGCTGCTAGATTTGTTAGACATCGGTGGAAGCTTCAAAAGCAGAATGAATTTGGTGGTTTAATTCGGATCAAACACTTGGAAATAAATTATCAGCTTTGCTAGAACGAGAAAAAGCAAGAAGATAAAAAAAATCAGCAAGCAATTTCAATCATTCCCACAAAGCACACATCTTGCGTAATTTTCAACAACAAGTTTCAATTTAAAATGTTTGGTTCTCTCCGTTCCCTCCTTTTCCCTACCCCACAGCATTGGACAGAATCCCAACTGCTCCGAGATATAGGAATCTCAACTATTCATCAAATCTCTTTTCGCCTGTCTACCATCAATCAAGACAACAATCTTGCCATGCTGGGTGGAGGCAAAGAAAAAAAAAACAGCTCGAAATAAATAGCGCTGCTGAAAAACGCAATACTCGAAGAGTTATTGCCAAAAACGAAGACGTAATATCTTGGGTGAGAAATCGTTCTAACAAGCATGCCGAGCGCGCCCCAACTCCACTGGGCGCCAGGCAACGACGACACATTCACTTCCTCCAATCTGGTTAAGGGGGGAAGGGTGGAAAGCAGGAGTTTAGCAGTAGTGAAATTGAGTCGAAAAGCAAAAGTGGATGGTGTGGTGTGAAGCACATTTTCCAATTCCACTCTAAATCTGAAGGATATTTATTTTATTTCAGCATGCTGCGGGCGGTTTTCCGCTGCACGGTGGGGTTGATATGCGTGGATTTTTAGTTAAAACTTCTCAGGAAACAAAATTTGTTCCTTACTGCTCTGACACATAATAGGGAATTTAGCTTCAAGCGATAATAATTTGTAACAATTATTTAATCCAAAAGTTGTAGTTTCGAAAATTATTATGGCAACCTCGATTTTTCTGAATTCTGATCATCGATGCACCATTAAATACTGAGATTATATTTTTCTTGAGAATTATGATAGGAGTTGTTGAGACAACTTTAGAGGCGTCCGACATGTCAGTTTGTTTCACAAGTGCCAGGAACCTGATAATTTGTTAGTGGAATAACCAGTTTTAGTAAGGATTCATCATAGAAGATGATGAAACGACCCAAAAATTGAAAGGTTTTTGTGAGAAGCTATATTCTTTTAATCTCAAGGCAAGCAATCGAAAGCTGTTGTTGAGACAATTCCCGTTTATCTGTTATTAAATTTTGAGTAAAAGGGTTTAATGTTAGCAAGGGTCCTGATTGCTCAAAATCAACCACTCCATTCGCGAGCACAAATAGCAGGCGACGCGATACTGCCCTGATGAATTCCTACTGTTTGTCACTTTGAAACCATTCGCTCCCGAACTTTCTCTTTTCTACTCTCCTTCTCTCTCTGATCGGCTCAGTCTCCGAACGGCTCAGGCAGGCCGAACGTCGCCGATCACTCTGAACTGAAAACATTTTTTCTCTGTTGCGCTGCGTTATACTCATTGATTTGGGTTGCCTAAAATCAATGTTATCAATTAAATTGTGCATTTATTTTTTTGATGAGTGAGTGGTTTCTGTTCATTGAACCGAAAATCAGGACCCTTGAATGTTAGATAGCCCGTTGTAGAAAGGTAAAACCAAATAATGTGTATTTGTAGAATGATTAAAGGTTGCCATAATTGCCAAAACGACAAACATAAGCAAATCTACAAAAAATAACCAAATCGACCAAAATACCAAGAATGACCGAAATGACTTAAAAGACCAAAACAATCAAAATTGCCAAAATGCCAAATCAACCAAGCGGCCAAAATTACCGAAATCGCAAAATGGCCGAAATTACCAAAGGATCATGACATCAAAATGACATCAAAATGACATCAAAATGACATCAAAATGACCAAATTGACCAAATTGACCAAAATGATCAAAGTGACCAAAAAGACCAAATAGACCAAAAAGAACAAAATGACCGAAATTACAAAAAAAAAAAAAAATCAAATTATTCGCCTTGGCGTTCTCGATTACGAGATTCCTACTCGAAACTAGGTGTCCGAAGGCTTGATTGTTGAGGCAATTGCAAACCTCTTTTTACACCTTAGCTTTCATCCACCCCGGGATTCGAACTGACGGCCTTTGGATTGTTATGTCCAAATAAAATGATCAAAATGACCAAAAATACCCAAATGACCAAAATAACACAAAATGACCAAAATGACCCAAATGACCATAATGACCAAAATGATCAAAATGACCAAAATGACCAAAATGACCAAAATGACCAAAATGACCAAAATGACCAAAATGACCAAAATGACCAAAATGACCAAAATGACCAAAATGACCAAAATGACCAAAATGACCAAAATGACCAAAATGACCAAAATGACCAAATGACCAAATGACCAAAATGATCAAATGACCAAAATGACCAAATGACCAAAATGACCAAAATGACCAAAATGACCAAAATGACCAAAATGACCAAAATGACCAAAATGACCAAAATGACCAAAATGACCAAAATGACCAAAATAACCAAATGACCAAAATTACCAAAATGACCAAAATCACCCAAATGACCAAAATGACACAAAATTACAAAAATAACCAAAATGACTATAATGACCAAAATGATCAAAATGACCAAAATGACCTAAATGAACAAAATGACCATAATGACCAAAATGACCAAACTGACCAAAATGACCAAAATGACCAAAATGACCAAAATTACCAAAATGACCAAAATGACCAAAATGACCAAAATTACCAAAATGACCATAATGACTAAATGACCAAAATGATCAAAATGACCAAAATGATCAAATTTTCCAAAATGACCAAAATGACCAAAATGACCAAAATGACCAAAAGACCAAAATGACCAAAATGACCAAAATGACCAAAATGACCATAATGACCATAATGACCATAATGATCAAAATGATCAAAATGACCAAAATGACCAAAATGACCAAAATGATCAAATTTTCCAAAATGACCAAAGTGACCAAAATGACCAAAATGACCCAAATGACCAAATGACCAAATGACTAAAATGACTAAATGACCAAATGACCAAAATGACCAAAATGACCAGAATGACCAAAATGACCAAAATGACCAAATGACCAAAATGACCAAAATGACCAAAATGACCAAAATGACCAAAATGACCAAAATGACCAAAATGACCAAAATGACCAAAATGACCAAAATAACCAAAATGACCAAAATGACCAAAATTGCCAAAATGACCAAAAAGACCAAAATTACCCAAATGACCAAAATGACACAAAATGACCAAAATAACCAAAATGACCATAATGACCAAAATGATCAAAATGACTAAAATTACCAAAATGAACAAAATGACCAAAATGAGCAAAATGACCAAAATGACCGAAATGACCAAAATGACCAAAATGACCAAAATGACCTAAATGACTAAAATGACCAAAATGAACAAAATGACCAAAATGACCAAAATGACCATAATGACCAAATGATCAAAATGATCAAAATGACCAAAATGATCAAATTTTCCAAAATGACCAAAATGACCAAAATGACCAAAATGACCAAAATGATCATAATGACCAAAATGGTCAAAATTATCAAATGATTGATCAAATTGACCAAAATGACCAAATGACCAAAATGACCAAATGACCAAAATGACTAAAATGACCAAATGACCAAAATGACCAAATGACAAAAATGACCAAATGACCAAAATGACCAAAATGACCAAATGACCAAAATGACCAAATGACCAAAATGACCAAATGACCAAAATGACCAAATGACCAAAATGACCAAATGACCAAATGACCAAATGACCAAATGACCAAAATGACCAAATGACCAAATGACCAAAATGACCAAATGACCAAATGACCAAAATGACCAAATGACCAAAATGACCAAAATGACCAAATGACCAAATGACCAAAATGACCAAATGACCAAAATGACAAAATGACCAAATGACCAAATGATAAATGACAAAATGACCAAATGACCAAAATCACCCAAATGACCAAAATGACACAAAATTACCAAAATAACCAAAATGACCATAATGACCAAAATGATCAAAATGACCAAAATGACCAAAATGAACAAAATGACCAAAAAGACCAAAATGACCAAACTGACCAAAATGACCAAAATGACCAAAATGACCTAAATGACCAAAATGACCAAAATGACCAAAATGACCAAAATGACCATAATGACTAAATGACCAAAATGATCAAAATGACCAAAATGATCAAATTTTCCAAAATGACCAAAATGACCAAAATGACCAAAAGACCAAAATGACCAAAATGACCAAAATGACCATAATGACCAAATGATCAAAATGATCAAAATGACCAAAATGATCAAATTTTCCAAAATGACCAAAATGACCAAAATGACCAAAATGACCAAAATGATCATAATGACCAAAATGGTCAAAATTATCAAAATGATCAAAATGACCAACATGACCAAAATGACCAAAGTGACCAAAATGACCAAAATGACCCAAAGGACCAAAATGACCAAAATGACCAAAATGACCAAAATGACCAAAATGACAAAATGACCAAAATGACAAAATGACCAAATGACAAAATGACCAAAATGACCAAATGACAAAATGACCAAATGACTAAATGACCAAAATGACCAAATGACCAAATGACCAAAATGACCAAAATGACCAAATGACCAAATGACTAAAATGACCAAATGACCAAATGACTAAAATGACCAAAATGACCAAATGACTAAATGACCAAAATGACCAAAATGACCAAATGACCAAATGACCAAATGACCAAAATGACCAAAATGACCAAATGACCAAATGACCAAATGACCAAAATGACCCAAATGACCAAAATGACCAAAATGACCAAAATGACCAAATGACCATAATGACCAAAATGATCAAATGACCAAATGACCAAATGAACAAATGACCAAAAGACCAAATGACCAAATGACCAAAATGACCAAAATGACCAAAATGACCTAAATGACCAAATGACCAAAATGACCAAAATGACCAAAATGACCATAATGACCAAATGATCTAAATGATCAAATGACCAAATGATCAAATTGACCAAATGACCAAATGACCAAAATGACCAAAATGACCTAAATGACCAAAATGACCAAATGACCAAAATGACCAAATGACCAAATGACCAAATGACCAAAATGACCAAATGACCAAAATGACCAAAATGATTAAATGACCAAAATGACACAAATGACTAAAATGACTAAATGACCAAATGACCAAAATGATCAAATGACCAAAATGACCAAATGACCAAAATGACCAAAATGACCAAATGACCTAAATGACTAAAAATGACCAAATGACCAAAATGACCAAAATGACTAAATGACCAAAATGATCAAAATGACCAAATAACTAAATGACCAAAATGACCAAATGACCAAATGATCAAAATGACCAAATGACCAAAATGACCAAAATGACCAAAATGATCAAATGACCAAAATGACCAAATGACCAAATGACCAATGACCAAATGACCAAATGACCTAAATGACAAAATGACCAAAATGAACAAATGACCAAATGACCAAATGACCATAACGACCAAACGATCAAAATGACCAAAATGACTAAAATGATCAAATTTTTAAAATGACCAAATGACCAAAATGACCAAATGACCAAAATGACCATAATGACCAAAATGTTCAAAATTATCAAATGACCAAATTGATCAAATTTTCCAAATGACCAAAGTGACCAAATGACCAAATGACCAAAATGACCAAATGACCAAATGACCAAAATGACCAAAATGACCAAATGACCAAATGACCAAATGACCAAAATGACCAAAATGACCAAATGACCAAATGACACAAAATGACCAAAATAACCAAATGACCAAAATGACCAAAATGATCAAATGACCAAATGACCAAATGAACAAATGACCAAAATGACCAAATGACCAAAATGACTGAAATGACCAAAATGACCATAATGACCAAATGATCAAATGATCAAAATGACCAAAATGACCAAATTGACCAAATGACCAAAATGACCAAATGACCAAATGACCAAAATGACCATGAAAATGACCAAAATGACAAAATGATCAAATGACCAAAATGATCAAATGCCTCCAAATGACCAAAATGACCAAAATGACCAAATGACCAAATGACCAAAATGACCAAATGACCAAATGACTAAATGACCAAATGACCAAATGATCAAATGATCAAAATGACCAAAATGACCAAATGACCAAATGACCAAATGACCAAAATGACCAAATGACCAAATGACCAAATGACCAAAATGACCAAAATGACCAAAATGACCAAATGACCAAAATGACCAAAATGACCAAATGACCAAAATGACCAAAATGACCAAAATGACCAAAATGACCAAATGACCAAAATGACCAAATGACCAAAATGACAAAATGAATAAAATGACCAAAATAAACTAAATGACCAAAATGACCAAAATGACCAAATGACCAAAATGACCAAAATGACCCAAATGACCAAAATGACCAAATGACCAAAATGACCAAAATGTGACCATAATGACCCAAATGATCAAAATGACCAAAATTACCAAATGAACAAAATGACCAAATGACCAAATGACCAAAATGACCGAAATGACCAAATGACCAAAATGACCAAATGACCTAAAATGACTAAATGACCAAATGACAAAATGACCAAAAATGACCAAAATGACCAAAACGACCAAATGATCAAAATGATCAAAATGACCAAATGATCAAATTTTTCAAAATGACCAAATGACCAAAAATGACCAAATGACCAAAATGACCAAAATGGACTAAAATATTCAAAATTATCAAAAATGACCAAATTGATCACCCTTCCAGAATGACCAAATGACCAAATGACCAAATGGTCAAAATTATCAAAATGACCAAATTGATCAAATTTTCCAAATGACCAAAGTGACCAAAATGACTAAATGACCAAATGACCAAAATGACCAAAATGACCAAAA